>NW_013667109.1:82051-85717 GCF_000517525.1 Limulus polyphemus
TGGGATTGACCGTCACATTATAACGCCCCCACTGCTGAAAGGGCGAGCATGTTTGGTGAGACGGGGATTCGAACCCGCAGATTGCGAGTCGAGCGCCCTAACCACCTGGCCATGCCGGGCACTACAACGCGAGGAAAAAAATATACATAGACACACATACTTATGCACGTACATACACACACACATACACAGCTGAAACATACAAAGGAGACAGCCTCAAGATGGTGTTGGTGGTGAAGGTGCAGGAAGTCGACTTCGACAGTTGGGAACGGGAATCAGTAAATCCAGTGCAACCGAATTACAGACAAAGGCGGTCTCTTTTACAACGCGTTCACAACTGTAAATGCGATCGTGTCTCGAATCGTGAACACTCCCTTGGATCTGCAGCCTGGTACGTTAACGACTGAGCTACATTCAGATCTTTAGCGAAATTAATGTTATACGATAGCTTTGTCGATATTAGAATTTAGTTGTTAGCTAGAGGGTGCTTGACGTTAAGGGTGCAATAATGTAGGCCTACAAAGATCCAAGATTTTCTAGAAACTTCGATAAGTAGAATATAAATACGTGGTTCAGTAAAACACCAAGGAGTTAGTAGTGAATTAGTCAGAGAATGTTTTTACTTCAGTTAGCGGTAAATTAATCATTGTTTTGATTTCGGTTACTGGATCAATCAGCAATGAAATTGTACAAGTTAGTATGTTTTTACGTTAGTGTAGTTAGCGTAACAATAAACATGGGCTACAAGTTACCACAGCGTTGAAACTTGTATAAATGCTAAACAGAGGTATTGTAAATTCTCTACATCATAAGACGTTCAACTCGCAATCTGCGGGTTCGAATCCCCGTCCCACCAACATGCTCGCCCTTTCAGCCGTGGAGGCGTTATAATGTGTCGGTCAATCCCACTATTCATTGATAAAAGAGTAGCCCAAGAATTGGCAGTGGGTGGTGTTGACTGCCTTCTCTTAAATCTATCACAGCGAAATTAGGAACGGCTAGTGCAGATAGCCAACGTGTAGATTGCTGCGAAATTCAAACTAAATCATTGGAAAAAAATTTCCAGCGAAATTCAAACCAAACTAAACCATTTGAAAAAAATTTCCAGCGAAATTCAAACCAAGCTAAACCATTTGAAAAAAAATTTCCAGCGAAATTCAAACCAAACTAGATCATTTGAAAAAAATTTCCAGCGAAATTCAAACAAAGTAAATCATTTGAAAAAAATTTCCAGCGAAATTCAAAACAAACTAAATCATTTGGAAAAAATTTCCAGCGAAATTCAAACAAACTAAATCATTTGAAAAAAATTTCCAGCGAAATTCAAATCAAACTAAATCATTTGGAAACATTTCCATTCTACACTTTATGACTATAGTTGAAAAAAAAAACAACTGATGCATACAATATTTAAGAGCATCAATGTATGATTACTAGAAAACTTGCAACCCTGTCCACCTATTGATGAGTCTAACTGCATTTTCTTGATCGATAAAATTTTGTTATCACCGTAGCCAAAAGTTAAAGAAGTAAAGCAATACAAAAAACACGTAACAGGTTAAGACTTCAATAACGCAAGGTCAATATATTTCCTTTATAAGTAAAACGATAATACTCAGTATTAAATGTATCGGTATGTTGACTAGCAATGACGTACTTCGTATATAAAGTTAACAACCGGTTAGTCCTTCTTAATAACACTCTCCTGGCACGTGAGGCCAGTATCTTTTAAAGTGACAAAATGGTCAGGTCACCAACGTCCACAGATTCATTCTTCAGGTTTGCTTATAACGAGCAAGCTAAAGAAAAGCGTTACAATACATTGTCATTACACGACTTTTCGTGCTGTTAACCAACACCCATCGAGTTTATTTAGGGATTACATCCCCCCCTCCAACAAGCGTTTTTCGTCTAGGTGCGCCTGAAGCGAACGAGCTTAGCTTAAAACCGAATTGCCTTCTTTTAACTGCAGGCTCTTTCATTAGGAACAGCATGGACAAAACCACTCTTTTATGCATGCTTTAAATTCACCTCGTGCACTTAATCATCTCGTGAGAAATATGAAGTTAAAAACAGCAACCAATAACCACACGAATGAAACGTTCTAGCGGACAAACATTAGTGTCAAAACAATTCAGTGTTTCTAACTTAAGCTATACTGCTTCCTGTTTCCAATGGCAGTTGTTTAATTGTTATTGTTGTGCTACTGTAAATATTATTGCGTTATTTTTAGCCGCGGCATAGTGGCTCATAGAATGGTTCTGGGTTTTTCAGGTACAAACTTTTAGCTCATAGTTCCGTCATCTCTTGACCGATTTGAGATCTAATTACAGTTTTGGACTCAAGAGGTCAAACCCTTTCGACTGATGTATTTGATCACGCCCATAGTCTCCTTGATTAATTTACTCTAACCCTCCCTGAAATAATTTCAAGTTCCGCGGCTATTGAGGATTCCCTCTTGTTATAAATTGTTGTAATTCGGTGCTAATGTTGATATTGAAAATGAATTTTTTTTTTACGTTAGAGAATGCTTAATTTCTACGACTTAACATTTTTCAAACTTTTCTTATTTGATATTGACGTATCCAGATTACAAGAAATTAGGGAAGAAAATTTACAACTTTCTGCCCTCGATGAAAGAGTGACTCCAGGGTAATATGTAACAACAGTTTCACTCGTGCTTTTGGTGAAGTGCTACGAATCCTCTATGTTAACAGACTTGGCACTACAAGTTCATTTGAGTTAAGTACCGTATTGGACGGATTATAGGGCGATCTCGAATATAAGGGAACCCCCATTTTCAGAAACCCTGGGAAAGAAAAGAAATTGAGTGGCATAACGTCCTTTATTTTTTAGGTCCTCAAAATCAGTACTATAACTAAACAACCTGCGGGTGGATTAGTTGCAAGAATTAGTGAAATCTGGCGCGCATGCGTAGACGGGTGCTATTTGGACATTATTTAAAAAGTTGATTTACGTGGCTATAAATACATAATATATGCAATGCTGTTGTGAACGGCTTCCTGTGTACCCGACGCTTGTTAAACGCGGGTTTACACGAAACTTCAGGCACAAAGCCGCCTGGCTCAGTGAATAATGGTTTAATGGAAAAAAGGCCAATGCAGCAGTAAACTGTTGAAAAGCATGTAACATTGAATTGAATGCATATGCACGTATATAGTTATAAATGGACATAAAAAACTTAAGAAACAAAATAATTATATATTTTTAATTTAAAAAGGAGAATAGGGATTGTCAAAAAAGTTCAGAAGCGAGTTGAATCAAAATGCAAAGATTATATTTTCAAGCCTACAACTAGGATTCTAAAAAAAGACAACGAACTAGGCTGGAAATAATGTCTACATTATTTTCTCAAGCAACAAATTCCTGTTTTGTCTCCATTAAAATTGGTAACTACTGTAAACATGGAGTCAAAATGTTTTTTTTTTTTAGATTCCCTAGATGTAAACTTGAAAATATAATATTTGCTTTTTGATTCAACTTGTTTCTGTACTTTTTTGACGATCCCTATTCCTCTTTTTAAATTAACAATTTTTAATTACCTTGTTTGATATTATACGTTTCCTGTTTTTGGGGTTCGAATCCCCGTCACACCAAACATGCTCGCCCTTTCAGCCGTGTGTGCGTTATAATGTGTCGGTAAAT
>NW_013667109.1:86292-87257 GCF_000517525.1 Limulus polyphemus
ACAAACAAACAATCCTGTTTTTGTAATTTGGAGTTTGTCTTATTTTATTTTGAACTGTATTTATTCAATCGAAAGTTAGTTAACTCATGTATAAAGGATTTTTCTAACGTATTATTTCGTATTACTCTCTAGATTTTTTCTTCTTTATTTTTATCATGTTAAAGTTGGTATCGTATTTTTTTTGTTTTGGTTGTTTTGTGTATCTTAAGGTTATGACTCAACCAGTAATGGTAAAAGATATTTGAGATATTAATTTTACCATTATTAAAAGAACTGAAGACAAAATAGGAAGAACTGTTACATACGTAATAACAAACCTAGGGCGGCCAGTTGGCATGGGACTACGATTTTGAAGGGGCCTACTTCCGAATACAGAATAAACATGAATGTACTATTGTATTTACTCCTTCTTATTACAGTACTGTACTCTATTGTCTTATATACATGTTGAATAAAATTGCTTGCCATTAACTTTTTTATAAATCGTTCTAGTTCTTTTATTCGTTTCTGTTACTTGTAAGTACATCATGTACACTACATGTACATGTATATACCCATACATAAATCATACTGATTACAAAAATACTTAATGATCAGTTTGAAATGGTACCTACATTTCCCATCTGGCCTGGGCCAATTACCAGCTTCGCACGTGATTAAAGCAGGATTAATAAGCCGTGTATCAGTCTTCTGCTCACTAATATCACATACGTATGTTATTTAATTATCACCTCATTCTGCTTCTCCCTGTCTCTGCTTGTCTTTCGTATCTGTCTGTTATCCTATGAATGCATTATTTAGATAGGTATAAATGGTACTTAGTTTTTTTTTCTTTGGGTAAACAATGTGACCATGAAAAATTTGGACATTTTTGAAGATAGTAAATATTTTGTAGGAAACACACACACACGTATATATATATATATATATATGAGGGGTTGAAATAGCAGTTGAGACTTGTTCAT
>NW_013667109.1:88238-89386 GCF_000517525.1 Limulus polyphemus
ACTGGGGGAGGGGGCGCGGAACTTATTAAAAACATGTTTCTTGAAATGTACATTTTTATCGGCCTTGAACATTTTTTGTTTTGTTTTTGATGATGGTGATGTCAGTTACAGAAGAATATAATTTTTTTTGCTAAACTTAGTTTGTTCAATTCATCTAGAAACTTCTTTTATTGGTGTTTACATAAACATTTTAACCTAACAAGTATACATATCGTTCCCAAGCCTGCTGAATAAATAAGCTTGAAATTCCAGTTTATCTCTATTTATAACAGATTAGGCCCATCACATAGTGATAAATGAGGATTTAATTTTTTTCTCCATTGTCCGCTCACACTTTTTTTGTCTCTCGTAAGATATCTTCTGGTATAATTTCCCACGGCATTTTCCCACTTATTAATAAATGCATTTCATCAGAGTAAAATCTGCATAGATTTAGATTTTGTATTACCGAGTACTGTTTTGCGTGTAAGCCTGAGAATAGAAATAAGATCCAAAAGGAGGAAAAAGCCAGTTCCATACCTCCCCAGTTCTAATACATAAATATTCTATAGCACTGTTATTTTATCTAATCATGAAGGTCATTGTTATTTGACTAGTGTTTTTTAAAAAAAAGGCAATTTGTTTATTATCGTGAAGGTCAGAAATAATGCTTATATTAGCATTGTTGGAATATTTTAGTATCAAAACACGAATAGTGATTAACTCTGCTATCACATATTCTCAGCTTTAATTATATTTTTTGTTTTACTCTTCGGTGCTTAAAATTATATGAATAGGTTGCTATTAATGTTTTCTTCGTTTGGTAACTTTAAAGAGCAGCTTAGGAAATAAATTTTATCTTATTTTCTTTACAACTGTTGTGAACTATTTTACTGCTCTTTTAAAGCTTTTATTGAAAAATCTGATAAAGTGTTGCCATCTAACGGTGATTCTCTGAAATAGGGTGTGTTGGGATTTTATGTAGACACGAATATATTTAAGCATGCCTAAAAATACTAATTTAAGCCGTTTTCTTTTTTTCCATTTATAAACGGCATGGCCAGGTGGTTAGGGCGCTCAACTCTCAATCTTAGGGTCGCGGGTTCGAATCCCCGTCCCACCAAACATGCTCGCCCTTTTAGCCGTGGGAGCGTTATAATGTGACGGTC
>NW_013667109.1:89702-91555 GCF_000517525.1 Limulus polyphemus
TTAGGGACGGCTAGCGCAGATAGTCCTCGTGTAGCTTTGCGCGAAATTCAAAACAAACAAACCATTTATAAAATGTTTAATTAATACAGCTCATTAAAAAACATTTGCTTATATTCGTAAAATACACTTAAATAATAAATAAACGTTGAATAAAGTTAAGACAATCAAATAATTCTCATGATAAAAGATCGACGATAACAACAGTTAATTTAAGTTGATGGATTTGTTTCACAAATTATGCAATGTTATACATATACAGATATAATTCTAAAGGTATTTAACATCAAAGTATTGCATAGCAAAATTTCTCCTTTTTCTTCGACACCTTTTCGCATTTACGACGCTAACATAATGTGCGTATGTTCCGGACCGGGCATGACCTAGTATTTGATATTGTCTGCAAGGGGATCTAGATCTTCGTGGGGAATCTGGGAGGGTCAGGCTTCGGGTCAAGATCTAAGTTTAGCGCCTGCTGTTCTGCTTCATCGGGATTTAGGTCCTTGGTTGGACTTGGGAGGATCAGGTGCAATCTAGGACCTCTTCCTCATAGTTTAGTGCCTGCAATATGCCGCTTGTTTGGTTTGAATTTCGCACAAAGCTACACAAGGGCTATCTACGCTAGCCGTCCCTAATTTAGTAGTGATAGACTAAAGGGAAGGCAGCTAGTCATCAACACCCACAGCCAACTCTTGAGCTACTCTTTTTATCAACGAATAATTGGACTGACATCTACATGGAAAGGCATATTCCATTGTGGCATTAGCAGATCGCAAGGATATTGTCATTGGCAAGTTTATTGAGAGTCTACCAATTGAGACAATGCAGCATAACCCAGGAGTGAGAGACAACTTAATGCTAATGGAGGCAGTATCTTTAGTGCTTAGGTTTGAATTACTAACTTCAAACTGGTTGCAAAAGATGGACACGTTTGCAATGATTGTACCTCATTGAAACTGTTTTCTTGAGGTGCCAACATCATAAAAAGATTCTTAATATCCCGTGAAAACCACAAAGAGAAAAACAGCTTCATGTTCAGGTCGATACTTATAACTAAAACATAATTAAAATATTATCCACCAGACACATAAAAGAAACCAATAAAAAACTGCAAAAAATAAGATAAAAATTAGGTAAAGATAAAGCAAGAAAGTTTGACAAAATCAATATAAATAAATAAAGAGATAAAAAAAGGCAGATGATGTATGAGCTTAGCATTACTTGCTCAGGGACTCTCATAGATGCAATTCTGGTACTTCTGTCTAAAAGTTGATGGATGTCAGGCTTACAAAATACGGTAAGAAAAATTGAAATAACAATCATTCGTCTTAAATTATTCAATACAGAAAACTTATAACAAAAAACAGACAAATAATTAAGTAGTTTCCAGTGAATGAAAATTGAAAAGGCTACTCTTTCATTTGTATTTACTTTTTGTCTTATTGGGATCATCTACCTGTTCCCTTGGTGATTAAATTTTCGAAAACGTCTATGTGGTGAAGCAAATGTAAAAAGTATATAAACTTTATGTGTAATAATTATTCATTTCTGGCTTTTAACAGTTAACATTTCAGTGACAAAAACATAAACCTTGGTGATAACAAAAAGTTTTAGTGATTTTGCTATAAGAATTTGTACATGTGCCAAAAATAGATAATTCGATAAAACTGACAAATTTCTGTGGACTAACCTAGGGTACTGCATTCAGTGTTACATCCCCGTACTGTGACACAGTACCACCTTTTTATGGACTAACCTAGGGTACTGCATTCAGTCTTACATCCCCGTACTGTGACACAGTACCACCTTTTTATGGACTAACCTAGGGTACTGCATTCAGTCTTACATCCCCGTAC
>NW_013667109.1:92525-96059 GCF_000517525.1 Limulus polyphemus
CAGCTCCTCCGTCCATCTATTCATTTCTGCCAGTAGCTCAAATTGTGCTCTATATGCTTCCAACGGTGCTTTCCCATCGTATTCCTGTGGCTTCCTTCTTACTGAATCACTCCTATTACTGACATTCATATCTGGAATGTGACTTCTAAAAGGACTGAAGATGTCTGCATTAGGGTTTAGCTGCGGGCTCTGGAAGGGGCTTGCCATTGTTTGAGGCTGATTAAGTCGGTGATTAATGTATCCTCCTTGTGTAAAAGACAATAAATCGTCCTTTAACGTATCTAATTCGCTTTTAAATTTACTAATGTTTTCCATTTGTACTTCTTGCCACTGTTGTTGACTTTCCTGCAACTGTTGGAGACTTTCTTCCTGTTTCCTTTCTTGTTCTAGTTGCCACTGCTGTAATCTCTCTTCTTGTTTCTTTTATTTTTCCTCCAACAACTGCTGTAATATCTCTTCTTGTTTATTTTGTTGTTTGAGCTGCCATTGTTGCAGGTTTTCTTGCAACTGCTGTTGTCTCTCTTCTTGTTTATTTTCTTTTTCCTCCAACAACTGTTGTATTCTCTCTTCTTGTTTCTTTTCTAGTTCTTTTTGTTTCTTTTTTTTCCTCCAACAACTGCTGTAATTTCTCTTGTTTATTTTGCTGTTCGAGCTGCCACTGTTGCAGGTTTTCTTGCAACTGCTGTTGTCTCTCTTCTTGTTTCTTTTCTCTTTCTTCTTGTTTCTTTTCTCGTTCTTCTTGTTTCTTTTCTCGTTCTTCTTGTTTCTATTGCTGCTCTTGTATTACTGCCATCAAGTCTGCTAGGCTGTAGTTTGATTTGCCGCTTCTCGTTTCCATTTTTTTATCCCACTCTCTGACACCAATTTGTTACGTCTCCTTTCGTTAATTTTTCGTTAAATTTGTTCCGACGAAACTTTAACAAGACTAACACATATCTAGTAAACGCTAGAGCATTCATGAAGGAACAGGATATTTCTAGAAGGAAGTGGCGTGAAACTAGTCACGTGACCTCGCTGACGCAACAGTAATTTGGTGGAAAAACAAAAAGGCAATACAGCAGTAAACTGTGAAAAACATGTAACATTGAATTGAATGCATATGCACGCAGGAAGCTTAAAATTTATTCTCCATAAATGGGCATAAAAAAAGGCAAGAAACAATATAATTAAAAATTGTTAATTTAAAGGGGGGAATAGGAATCGCCAAACGTGATGGAACAAGTTGAATCAAAATACAAACAAGGCTGGAAATAGTGTATACGTTATTTTCTCAAGCTACAAATCCTTATTTTGACTCCATGTGTACAGTACTTATGAATTTTAGTGGAATCAAAATAAGGATTTGTAGCTTGAGAAAATGACGAAGACATTATTTCCAGCCTAGTTTGAATATATTTTTTGATTCTCTAGATGTAAACTTGAAAATATAATATTTGTATTTTGCTTCAATTTGTTCCAGCACTTTTTGGCGATTCCTATTCTCCTTTTTAAATTAACAATTTTTAATTATGTTGTTTTGTATATGCTATTTTGTAATTTTCCTAAGTTTTTTTGCAGTTAAAATTTTTCATACTTGATAATAAAAATTAACCTAGGGGATTTTACCTGTAATAAAACAGAGAAAATGGTCGAAATTGATTTTAAAAAGTGTTTTGAAAAATTACAGTAGTTTCAGGGCTTGTTAGAGAGATAATAGTTGATTTTTCCAGATTGTTTATGTACAGAACTACATTTCGAGTATCGAATGAATATTGTCTTGCCAAGGTTAGGCCTATAATTTATAAATTTATATTATGACTATTAGGCCTAGTATTGGTAATATGAAACATTTCAAAGTTTTATTTATGGTTTATGTATGTAAGAAAAGTCGATTAATCAGTATTTACTGGTACGTACTATTAATACACAACCTAAATGTTATGAAAAAAATATATATATCACTGAATTACTGATATTTTGAAACTGAATCTATTAAAATTGTAAAACTTAAAATAAAAGTGGATTTAGTCTTCTGTGCTTAACCCTAAATTTACTTTACTAAAAGCTAGTGCGAGAGTTTCAGTACTGTAATATTAATACTCTATTTGGCCTACCTGTAGTACTACGTTGTGGTAGTAATAAAGTGAGAGCATAAATTCTAGGATGACTTGTACTACACTTATCTATTGCTTATATATATAAATATAAAATTGAAGGCGAAGTTATACAACTTACCAGTAATTGTATACTATAGCATCTATACATAAAAATCAGTTATAACTTCAAATTAACAATACACTGGAGTTATAAAAGTTTAAATTTAAAACAACAGTTTAATACTTTCATCTAACAATCTTACAAAATATCATTTTTATTCTATACTCTAATGTGTCCTATTGAGTAGTGATGTTAGTGTCATAGTGACATAAAAATTTATTTTAAATTAATCTAAGAGGACTATTTTTGCAACCAAAATTTGGGCACATTAGACGTGTACATACCATAATTGCAGGTGTAGGCAGTACTGGAGAAATTTGATGTATTAGTGCCAATTGTATTTCAGTAATGATATATATGTTTTAGGATGTTTTAATATATATATATTCTATAAAGAATGGCAAAATGTTCTATGACATATTCTAAGTTGTAGCTGTGAGGACTTCACCAGTGTCATCACATGATGGTTAGAACTGGGCATTTATTTATTTATTCTCACATGAAACTTAGGGAGTTAAAATAATAAAAAGTAGTAATACTAATAATCAGAAACTAATATTTATTAGTTGGTTATTTTCATGACATTAAAAATTTTAATTGTAAATTTAGGTTGATTATTTTATGTGATGCTAATAGGTAATTGAGTTAATTGCCCAGCTTTAATGATGATGCTATACCTATGCTAATAATAGTAATAAAGGCTGGCGGTTTCTGCTATAAAATGCATAAGAAATATAATGGAAATTTTTACAATTTCTTTCAAATTTGGAACATTTTTCTCACTCTAGTAGAAAATTGAGAATTCATGGATATATGGTCAACCAAGCTTAAACTTGACTCTTTCAATGTCACTGTGTGACAATTATTATACAGTAATTTGTCAAAACATGAGAGAGCATGTCGTATATTCTTTAAAAAAAAATGATTTGTGATATGATTAGTTTCAAACAATTACTGTGAAACACAAAAAAGTCATGCCTAGTGTTTCTTGCATACACATTGGAGTTTACAGTTACCTGGACACTAGGAGTGAAAGTCAAAAAACAAAAATGTTGAGATTGAAATTGAGCCTTTCACACATGTTTTTATGGGAGAAGAAAATGTATCCGTAGTTTTTCCTTTTTTCTCAGTGTAACATTTGAAAAGATTTGGCAATCTTTTTAATTAAGCGCTCTACCTTATGAAAATTTATGGTTTGTTTTTTATTTTCTAAAAAAATTTTCATAATAACATTGCAACATATTTCTTTATGCTTTATTTTCTGCATGTACTATACTTATCAAATTTCAAGTTAACTAACTTGTAAATATATATATATATATATATATATATATATAA
>NW_013667109.1:96194-100965 GCF_000517525.1 Limulus polyphemus
ACACAACTGTTAATTTGTTTTAGTAGTAGTATTTGTAGTATATTTTACTTAAGGGATTACCAATTTTTAATAATTACGTTGTTAATACCATGTCTTTTTGGGCATGTCAAGAAGAAGTTCATAACAATTTGAAAGTCATAAACTATTTTAAATTCTTTTTTAAGTACTAAACAACATACATTGTAGATTTTAAGGATAATACAATATCTACAATACCTCAGAGAAAAACTCTTGTTCTTCTCAAATTTGTACCATTTACTTATTACCATTTAAAGATGAATTGGAAGTGGTAGATGAATGTTTAATGGTGAATTCACAATGTTATAGGTCAGAGTTATTTATACATGTAATATCTGTCCATGTTATTTAGTTAACAAACTTTGACTATTTCCATTGTGTTATGTCAACCAATTTTTATTTTCTGGAAGAATATTTTATCGTAACTGCATCAGTACATAGGTGAAAAATGTGACTATTAGTGTAAATGTGATTGTTTATCAGTTCTTTATATTAAAAGAAAAAGTTTGAAATGTTCAAGGTGGCACAGAATTTTAAAAACAAAATTAAAGGCCCCTTTTCAGTTTTAAATTATCAAAAATGAATTATATTTTTTAATTTTAATACTACAAATTTTTTACACTTGTGTTGTAATTGCAATGATATATAATAAAGAAATTTTAAAATAGTTAATTTTTTAATACCAATAAATTGAAATTATGTGCTTTTATGTAAGATGTCTTAAGATATTTTGTTATTTAAAATTGTAGCCAGACTTCTTATTATTATGATAAGAAAAGTTAAGTTAACTTTGACAGTTCGGCTATTTGTGAATGCTAAAAGCTGGCATGTAAATTATTTATATGGTAATACTTATACAATGAAGTTACGAATGTATTTGATGATGCATACAAATATTTGGTTACGTGCCTAAGTAAATTAATAATGTTATGTATGTTTTCAAGTTATTAATGCACTTTGTTTTTTATTCTGTAGTATTACAGAAAGCATTTAATCAGCAATCACAAAATACATGTGTATGTGATCTTCTATATGTACTTGTTTCATCTTAAAGGATTTAACCTGTTTCCAAAATTTTATTATATTGTGAACCATCTTTTATAGTTTCAGGTATTATTCGACTAACGTTTTTTGTTAGCATATTTCTTTTCTTACACGTATGGCAAGTCATCTTCCGTTAAGAATACATATAACTTTATTCAGACAGTCAGATTATGACCCCAACACTTTATATTGTAAGCTTTCAAAATTATATCTATATACACTAAAATGCAAGTTTGAGAATCCTGTAACATTGCTTTAACATAATTAGCATTTCAATTAAACCAATAACTACCGATCAGAGTAGTTGACCAACAGAGACAGAGCTTAATCGGCTGTAGGCTTTTCCTAAGATTAATGTGGTAACATTTCAGAAAATTTAAACTTTGATATATTTTTACAGTAAAGTATGCATTGTGAAAAGTGTATCTTATGAAAAATACTTTCTGATAGAATTTGTAATGCCATGGGTGACATTTTACTTTGAGACTTTAAATACTCATTGATACGAGATGTTACTTTATAATACTAGCAGAAACTGTATATCTCATAAAAAAAACAAATGTTTCAGAAATAAATGCACATTGACAACAACAATACATGGATCTAGCCTTTTTTAATTAGTTTTGAGTCCAAAGAACAGGATCATATAGTTAAGTTCTAACCTACATTTCAATTTATATGCATTCTGAGGAAGTAAATAATTACTGACAGTAGAAGTGTTAAGGGGCTCAACCATTTCTCCATGGGTGGCCATTAGCAACTGATGTTAAAGTGTTTGTTTAAATGAAATTGTAGCAAAACTAAAGAACAAATTACAATAACCAACATTCACATAGTTAGAGATCAAATCCATGTTGTCATCATAGCTATATATGGAAATAATGGCTGTTCTATTAATAAATCAACCAAAATAAGTGGATTTTTTATCCATTAATACATATATGTTCATCAATATATTAAAAAAAGTGTTTTGTTTGGTGATCGGTAAAATAATTGGTAATCAGTCATTGGTAGTTTTTCTTAGCAGAAAAGACTGTTAATATAGCATAACATACAGACAAAGGGGCTGTTTGGTTCTTCATAGCTATCCTTGCATTGAGAAAATTTAAACTCACTCTCTTTTGTTTTTTAATTCAGGAAATTATATTCCAAACTTTGCATTTACACAGAATTCTGTTATATACACGCAGGAAATTTTAATAAAATTAAAAAATAATAGCACTACAATTCTAAAATGCAGATTTAATGAGACCTACTAGTTCAAATTCTTAATTTTTATTTTTTTTTAATGTAGTGTAAGGTTAAAATATATCACTACACCAGGCCTCGACAAATCCTGGGCACCGTTGCACTAAAAATTTCATCATGGTGCCTAGTAAATAGCACTTGATTCTGTAACAGTTTTGGACTCTAGGAAGTCCAAAACTATTTTCACATTCTTTGAGTCGTAAATCAAACTTTGTTTCTAGGATTTTAATGGCAAATCCAGCACTTCTTCATGTTTCTTTTTCAGGAATAAAGTGCTGTGGTTGCACAACATGTTACTAATTTTGTGCCATTTTGTTTTTCTTCTTTTTCTCAATTCAACCAATCAGTGTGCATGTTTAGACTCAGATGGGACCAAAGGCAGTTAGTTCAGACAGTGCTATCAAGTGGTTGTTGATATCACGTGATCATTAGTATGCCCTTGTTGCTATGAGAGTAAATGAATATACATAGCCCCCATTTCCTGGTACAAACAGTAGTGAAGTTACGTTAGGCACACCAAAAGGCCTTTCCTTATCGTTGTACAGTGTTGTAGTGATGAGTAGATTAGACCTACTCTGAAACAACCTGCTTGACCTATCGATATTGCAGTGATTATTTTTACTTTTATTCATTGCAAGAATCCACCTAAGTTATAGTTATTTATTCTCCTATTTTAATAATGGCTCATATTGAAGTTTAATATATAGTGAAGTTTAATAATGAACCCTTTGTTTTTCAGTGTAAAACTGCATGTCTCATACCATAACCACACAACCGACTCAAAATGTATTCCATAATTTTTCTATATTAGACGTGGCTCCTAAGTTTTTGAGCTAGCTCCTAGATCTGAAAATATTTGTCGAGGCCCTCACTACACCAAGCATCCTCTTAAAATAAATGACTGGGATGTATATTTCCAAAAGCCATCAGTGTGTGGTAAAAAGTGAATTAACATTCTGTTAGATCATGTCCCTTCTCCATTGAGAATTTAAAGCATTATCAGGATAATAAAACTAATTGCATCTGATTATGCAATAGGTTTTCTTATAACGTTTTCTCTACTGGGTTTCAAGCTATATAAGGTGAAGCTATAATAATTAAAACTTGTATCACAGAGTATATTAATGTTATTTTAACTTTTACTTTTTAGGTTACTTTAAAACAATATTAAGTAATCAAAATATTATAGTGGAAGGCTATCTTCTTTCATGTAAAAAACAAATACTAAAAATTTGGTTACAGTGTTACACAGCTAATTTTTAAAAGGTGAGTGCATATAATACTATCATCATGCCAAACAATATTACAGCAGCTAGCTTGGAGAAGTTAAATAGTGTCGTTAACACAATAAAACTAAATTATTTATATTAAGTAATTTATATGGACTATGATCACATCTTTTTTAGTTTTTTTAATGCACGAGAGCTCAAGCTTTCGGCTCAGTTACCTAAGCCTTCTACAGGTGCGAGACATTTAGTAAACAACTGGATGTAACTAAATTATGTAAATATACTTTCTAGTTTTATTCTTACTGATTCCCTAACGATTTTCAAATCTTGTAACACAAAGTTATAATTATAAAATAAATTGACATTATACTAGTTTGACTTGTTATTTGGCTTTGAATTTAGATTACTGGAAAAATATACAAAAGACTCGGTTTTTACTTTGACTAAGTACACAGTTGTCTAATAAATGAACTGAGCTGTGATTTTTTGTTTCCCTTGTTTGGTTACAAAACATTTGAGAAACTGCATAGTTATTGATACAACACTTAAGGCTTCATTATTGTTGAAAACACATTTAAGTACATTTAAAACATAATGAATTGTCTAGAATGACACATCTGGAAAATTGAATAAATCTTTCATTGTTTCTAAACATTTAACAGTACAGGAGTTTAATGTAAAGCTTTGGGATATCCAGTATCAAATATACCATTGTGCATGGTGTTGCATGTTAGGTATTAGGCACTCTAGGCAATACGTTACTGTTGCATATTAATCAAGATGTGGTTACAAGAGGATGGGGAACATTTAGAAAAGTGTAATCATTACATTATGTTTGAGGTTTGCTACCTGTTGAAGTAAAAAAAAACATGAGTTTTTTGTTTCTAATTTTTATAAAGCCATAGGACTAAATTTATCATTAGTGAATTGGGATAATATGCTAAAGGTTGGTACAGGAAATAAAAAGAATTGCTTCTAATTAAAGATAGATTCCTAACAAGAGGAAAAGTATAGCAGGGAAATTCAAGCCCAATTGACTTAATAAGGACACAAGAGAGAAACTCAAGGATAAATATTGCACGTTTAACTTCACTAATAGGATGGAAGATGTAAGGAACTATACAAAAGCATGGAACGAGGTTGCAAAAGGATTTAGGAAATCAAAAGTAGCTGGCTAGGTGATTAGTGGTATTTGTTAATTGATTAATCAACAGGCTCATTAATTTATTACA
>NW_013667109.1:101636-102952 GCF_000517525.1 Limulus polyphemus
AAAGTATAGCCTGTACACAAGTGGCTAGCACAGATAGCTCTCACGTAGCCTTGCGCAAACTTCATAACAAAAACATTGGTAAAAAAGTAGCCCAAGAGTTGGCGGTGGGTGATGATGACTAGCTGCCTTCCCTTTAGTCTTTCACTGCCAAATTAGGGATGGCTAGCACAGATAGCCCTCGTGTAGCTTTGCGCAAACTTCATAACAAATGAAACCAGTTTTAACTGTTAATCTTTTCACATCCGTTTTCTTTAATTTTACAGTTTTATTGTAGAAGAACATTCATTCAACAATGTAAAAATGTAGGATTTTTTGTTCTTATGATTCCATAGTTTAGGCATACAGTTTCTTATTAAGATATTTTTCAATTACATAGTTACCAGTCAAGGAGGATCTTATCATCATAATAGATGAATCAGGAACTAAGTGATAAGAGAAGTGTATGCTTGTTGCAACTGTAGCCAGAAATCTGTAGTATATGTAAAGGTTAGATGTTTAAAATTTCTCTTGGTCTTTGATATCTTAGTGCCAACCCTAAGATGATACAAGTAAGTCACATTTTTTAAAATTAAAGGGTTACTTCAACAATGAAAGAATAATATAAATATATACATCCAATAATTTCACTACTACTTGCCAAGCACTACATAGTCCATTTTGTATTATGAATAGTTGTCTTAATACAAGTACATTTTGTTGTCACAAATGTTGCCTCTTCATATGAATTGTAATTACTTTTAACGAATCAATTGAGCAATATGTTTAGATATATTTTTCATAGACTGTTGGACGAGTTATCATTCAAAGTTTTTCGGCAAAATATATAGTTTTTTTTATCATTTATTTTTGTTTTTGAAAAATTACAGAAGAAGTTATTTTGGTTGTTCTAGTGACTGGTTTAATGAAAAGTTAATGTCAGTGTTTGTTTTGTTTTTTAAATCTAACTTTCACTTTGATGAATCAGTTTATTATGGAGCTTGAAACGTGATGAGACCAATGTTCCATTACATCTTGAAGTCTTTTTTTTTCTTTTTAAAGTGTGAGATAAATAAAATCAAATTATATTGCTGTTTTCTACTTTTGAATGTATGTAAAATATGCCCTCCACCATTGTTCATTAAACCTGATATTGATTCATGAAGAGGATTGAAAACTAGCTTCATTAAAAAATAAAATGTAAGAAATCAGTGTGAATGAAATCTGTTTTTGATTAAAGTATTTTTTAGTTTTCATCACATCAATTACCCCTAAAAGAAAGTATGCTTAAATAACTTAAGTATTATATATACTTTAAGATCAACATAATTAAAGCTTGG
>NW_013667109.1:103034-132472 GCF_000517525.1 Limulus polyphemus
ATGAAAAAGGCATAGAAATTTTCTTTACCACCTAGTCATCAGTCTCCTTTACAATTTGGTTGGCTGGTGTTTTAACTGGCTAATATCCATAGTAAAACATCAGTAAAATAATAAATTAAAACAGGTAATGCATTAGCCATGAATTATATAATATTACGGAAGTGTTGGTTACTCACATTGCAGTTACTTGTATTACAACATCCCCCCCTTCCCATAACTTCAATTGAATTTGGTTCATCTTTTTTTGTCATTCTATGTAGTTCTGTTAGTATTACTAGCAGAAATACCCACCCTCCGGGCTGATATAATTGCTAGTTCCTGCAAAACGCTCTTGGTCCTGAGGCCTTTTCTGGAATTGTCTGACAGTTCTACAACAATGTTCTCATACTTGACATTCAATAATTGTTCACAATCCATGAGAAAAAGGATTTTATTGAAATTTTAGTTTAAAAATGAGCTATCATCACAGCATTACAACACAGAGTAGATTTTATTGAAGTATTTCTTAGTAGACACAGTTATCAATGAAAGTGCCTTGATTTTCTGTTGCAACACTCATAAGATTTTCACTAAAGAAACACAAATAGTTTTTTTTTATTGTTTTATTTATGAAACTTACTCCTTTTTTGTAATTTTTGTTGGTTAATTCTGAAACTTACTTATTTTTGTTTGTAATTTTTATTGGTTAAATCTGAAACATTTGATTTTTATGGAAATTTCAACTGTTTTATTTATTGCTCTATAAAGCATTAATTGATGAACCATCACCTTGCTTGACATTGTATATCTGTTTTTAACTAAGTACAGTAATGCTAAGTGTAATAGTGTTTAAGTTTGAGGCCTGGGCCAAATAGCCCCCCAAACCATCTAATTGGCCCTATTTGTGAATGTAATCTGTATACATAAGTGCCAAGTTAACTGGGGCAAAGGAGCATTTAGAATACATGCCACTCTACTAATTGTATTAAGACACCAATCTAATCAACTTGCAAACAGACATCATTGCATTCATAGTGTGATTGTATGATTCATTCAAATGAAAAACGTTATCCTGGAAAGATTCTAATGTGAGAAGTAAATCATAGCTTGAGATCTAATGTTTATGTTAAAATTTTATTGAATAAATTATTCATTTTATTTTATATTTAATTGAATGTTGCCCTAAACTTGTGGATAAATGTAAAAGTTTTATTAACTCATGGACCTTGTTTTTATTTACAGTGACTTTTTTTATTGCAATATTAACTTACCTTTAAGTTACCTTAGTTTTTATCTTATTTCAGCATAAAATATGAGGAATGGTGTTGATTAGAATTATGAAGAAGATCATATTTTTAACTTGGATAGGTAATGTTGATTTCATATATAGGCCTATGACTTTATGATTAATATTTCTGTAAAATTTAAATATTTCTGCACAGATTTATTTTGCCAAACATGTAATTTATCCTTCATGAATAACTATTATTGTTGGGATTTTGTTTTCTCAGTAATGTTTGAAGATTTACACTAAAAGAACATCACTATTATCATTAGTTTTAGAATCAACTTAATAACCATTGGTAGGAGTTTTGTGATTACCTACAGACATGTGTTGTTTTTTGTGTTGGAAATTTTCTTATTTGTAAGATCTCTCCACAATAAAGATATTTAAAAAAAAAACTTCTTGTGTTTTGGATTTGCTTATATCATTTAAGTTGAATTTCAGCAAACTGGTAAAGGCATTCTAATGTAAAGTAGGACATTTTTATTATATGAAATATGGAAGAACAACTTAGAGCTATTTTATTATTAATTTCAAGATACAAACTAACATCTGAGTAATGCATTGGAGTCGTGCAACTAATCTGTTGTCACATATAGTTTTACTGTATGTAATGTATGTGACTGACTTTTTTATCATTGTTTATATAGGTATTTCTAAGAAGTAAATATATACATTTTATTAGCTCCAGGAAAGATCTTCAGATAGGAACTGACATGAAAAGTATTACTCATATTACAGTTCTCTTTTAATGCACGGCCTGATTGTTACGGAGCTCGACTCACAATCTGAGGGTCATGAGTTTGATTCCCCATTACCGAACATGCTCATTCTGTGTGGTTGCCATCTGGACCGTCCACCTGGGTGTAAAAATTCTTGGCTTACAAGATTACCAGCTGACTCCAAACTATTGAGATTAAGGTTGTTACAGAGAAGAAGTTTTGTATGAAAAAAGTCCAATGAATTTAAGACAAATATTTTTGTATTATATACTTTTTTCATGACAAGTGATTATTTATTTATTGTATAATTGAGTAGAATTGCAGCATTATTTATTAGAATGTGCTTCATACATTGTCAAGTACAAACCAACTATGCAAGCCATTTAATTATTTGTGGAACACACATAAAAAGAAGAAAAAAAGTGGAGTTCGTTTACTCCTTGTTTCGACAAGAAACAAAACATTGATAATGTCTTCAAATGAAATGAACAATATTATATTTTATGTTGTGTTATCCTTTTAAAATGTGCTCTTATAATGTACATATACATCTTTAACAAATTATTTGTAATATGTGAAGTGAATAATTGTATGATAAGTTGTAGTGATCAATTGAAATAGTGTTTTATATTTATAAAGCTGAAGAAGAGAATACAGTTATATATATATATGTATTACACTCCTAAAAAGTAGCTTGAATGTTTGAAGAAGAGTTTTATCAATTGTGTATTCTTTGTGTGTTAATAATTATGTCTATGAAATTAAGTTTAAGATTACATAACAATCAAAACACTAATCTTTCTACATTATACTTATCTTATTCTTTATATTTAGGTTTTTACGGAAAAAAGACAAAGAATAAAAGAGCAGGAAAAGTAGACAGTGTTTTTTGTAATATCTGTGGAAAACAATATTCCTCAAAAAAGTCTTTATCAGCACATCGGCATTATCAACATAGAAGTCATCGCAACTTCTCATGTCAGTATTGTGGAAAGATTTACACTAGAAGAACAACACTACAGTATCACCTCCTCATTCATAATTAGTCTTCATAATATTTTTATTAGTGGAAGCTACTTTTTGTTTTACTTAAGTACCACGTGAAGATCTTAACTAAAAGAACAATTTAATTATCATTTCATCATTTATAACTAACTTTATGTTGTTGCATATGTAATTTTACTCTCTTTAAGAGTTGAAAATCATCCTTACTGGATGAGCATCACTGAAATACTAATTCACAACCAAGTTTGTATTGTTGACCAATTTTTCTTTATTATTGAAAAGCTTTTATTAAACATTTTTAGTATTAGATGCTAATCACTATTCCTGATTAAGTATTGACAGCAGATTCCCTGTTTTTGAGAACCTTGTAAAGGTATATTTCAAACTTAAACCTATGCCTAGTAAATGTAATAATATTTCATTAATTTTAGTGTCATTGCTTTTAATTGACACTTCTTATATATTGTTTAAAAAATTTGATAAAAACATGGTTGTTATTGTTATATTTGAGTAAATTTTGCTGTTTAATATAATTTGATAATCTTGTCACTGTATAGATGTAAGATCATGGAGAACAAAACTGGTATATAAAAGTCTTTAACAATTTATTGTGACTTGATTTGTTTTATGTTTACTTCAAAAGACAGTGAGTAAAATATTAGCTCATATACAATCCTAGTGAAGCACAATATTTTTGTATGCTTTGCTGTAGTGTGTCAGTCTGTTCAAAATTGAAAATCTTTATTGACACAGATTGTAGCGTACATGTGTCATTTTTGAGAAATTAGTGATAGAAAACAAATTGCATTTACAAACACAATATCTAATAAAATATGGATGTCAAATTAATTAATGATAAGATTTTCATATACAAACACATATATATTTATATGTGCTTTTTGTTTTCAGGTCAGAAGGTTTGGATAACACCTAAAACTACAGACCAACTTTCATGTTCATCAGATTTAGAACGATTTTGTACAATCTGCCAGCAGCTGTTTTCAAACAAATATAATTTCAAGCGGCACCAGCTGAAGCATCAGCCATTTCGAAAAAAATTCAGTTGTTCTTTCTGTTTCAAACAATTTAGTTGGCCAGGGGATGTAAAAGCTCATATTAAGGTGTACCATCAAAATGCTTCATAATGCTTTATATTCATCTCTCATTTCCCAGTGATGTTTAGGTTAATGTATATAGACTCGAAAGGTGGCCCATGATTTCAGAACTGTTCATCATATGTATTTTGAAGTTTTAAATACAAGATTCTGTTCATGAATAAATGATAATTTACTTTTTATTTTTGTTAATCATTCTCTCAGTGCTATTATAGCTTTCAGGCATGGGTTTCTGAAGCTGTTGAGAGACCACACAAACACTTATACCTCAAAGTTGACAAAGACTATACACTTTGTACTAAGATCACTATGTTCTGTTTAATATACCATAATGATCATTTGGAGCTGGAATAATAAGTGTTTACCAGTTTTCAATCTTTTGGGGTGTTTATATGCAAAAGCTTATTTATTTTATAAATTTTTCATTGAGAAAAAAATTATATATATATATATATATATATTTCTCTGATAATCTACATTGCAGGAATGTATCTGCATGTTTAGGTAGGTTGTCTATAATAATAATAACTGTGTATTAAAGATATCTCATTTATGTAGGTTTCTAGCTTTTCTCCTAAAGTTTTATGCTACTCTCTCTCCTCTATGGTTAATCCTAGAATTACTGTTGTTTTGTGTAGCATTTATTCTATTGGCCAAGATTCATCCAGAAATTTTTACTAATCTATAAATATGAAACAGTTTAAAGCAACTTGAAGTTTTATCCAATTGACCATTTCTTTGATGAAATGTTCTAAATGATCTACCTATTATCATATTATTCATGGCTTATTTTGTATTAAAAAAATAAATAAAAATGGTTAGCTTTTCTACAGTTTATGTTTTGTTTTCCATTATATATTTGTTTTGTGTTTTTAAATTTTAATTTATATTCTTGTTTCAAACCTACTCTTTCTCACTGTTACCTGTTATTTTGGAAATCATACATACAATTTAGGTCACATTCTTTGATTAGAGTGATGTCTCACAACCACATAACTGATCAACATGCTTACAATGGTCATTTGCTATTTACCCCTAATGAAGTAAAGTCCAATTCCTGAAAGCTCTTGGGTTTTCTTTCTGTACTTTTTTTTTTTGTTTGATTGTTGATCTTGCATGCTTTTGAATATCATGACATAAATGTAAGAAAACTTTAGAGCCATTACATATCACTCTTTGTGGAAGTAGTATTTGTTTCATAGCAGACTCTTCATAGATTTTTTTGTCAAGTCTTTTTATTGGTGCTAGTTTCATTTCCAGATTTCTGGAACTGGTTATTAGTGGCTAAGTGTTTTATTTTTATGAAGAACCCCAAACTAATTGTTGTACTTGGAAGACTTATTTGCAAATGTTGCTATAATTTTATCATTGTTCTAGAACATATAGTTTCTGTGTGCAAGTTAGTTTGTATGTTGTTGTTTTTCCTTACAGCTGAATAAATACATTTAAAGTACTACAAATTTGAAAGTAAATTTAAAGAGGAAAAACAGTAGATGTAGTTATTTTTCATCAAGTAATTGTTGTGAATTTGGAAAATAATAAGATTATGATTTTGTTGGGCTTTAGGAGGAAGATTCAGATGCAACACTTGCCATGCAGTGTTTGCCTTTTCTTCTGGATTGAGTCGTCACAAGAAATTTAAACATGGCACAGCAGTCATCCAGATCTGTCCTATCTGTGGCAGAGGGTTTCAGCGACCTGATAATCTCTTGTCACATAAAAAATACCAGCATGGAATCACCGAAGCTACTTTTGACAGGGCTTAATTTTATAAAACATCTGCTGTCAAATGATCCATTAAAGAATAAAAAAAATTATTTGGGGTGTTTTTATTTTCATTATTTGTTTGTCACAAATAAGTATCTTACACTATTATTATCTGAAATAAGATTTAATTACATTACACTCTTATGTTTTGGCACAAGTCAAGGTCAAGAGAAGAGTTGAAATGAAAGATAAAGCCTTTTAACATAATGTATCAGAAATAGTTAGTGAAGAAACGCGTATCATCATGTACGAATTTGATTGAAAAAAAGAAAAAGTTACTTTTAAACTATCTTTTAACTATGGTGGGTAAATAAGGTGTTGATAATAATTATATTATTGAAGAAACTATCATGGAAAAATGTTTCTTAGGTCAATCATATTAGCATTTAAACATATATGTTATAGTTTACGATTGTTTCACTTGTGACACGCATGGCATGTGTTAGGACTAATTTAGTAAACATTTACTAGAAGTATAACCATATTTTAGGATGTCTTGTGGAGCATTTTCTTGACTTACTGATTGAGAAATCTTTCATACTTTTTTTTTAATAACATAATTTTCCTCATAGGGGACTGAAATGAATTACTGTTTGATCTTCAAAGTACCATGAAATAAAATACATTCTCCGTATTTATAGGTGCACTTTTTACAGCATGTGTATTCTAAAACCATTGTATCTTGTTGTTGGGTTTTAATTTCCCATGAATATTTAGCTATGAATGTATAAATTAAGTTCAAAAAAGACAGTTATGTTGCACAAGGATAAAAGTTTTATATTTAAAATAAAATATACAAATCAGAATGACCTAAATCTGGTTTTTGTGACTATTTGGATTGTTTTACAAAAGAAATCAGAAAAGCCAAGTGATATAATCTTGTTCCGAGAACTTTGCTTCATATTTGGTGGCATTTTGCATGAGCCCAATTGAACCTGTTCTCTCATGCATGCCAGGCAAGAATCCTGTTAACTGCATTAAAGGGTTAATTAATCCTCTAGCAGTTCTTAGTTAGATATTTTATAGTAACTCAACCTATCTCAGGTGGGTGTGAATAATTTCTCTGCTGATGTATTTAATTTAACTAGATTATGTGGTGAGAATTGTAACATTATTAAACATACAGGGGGAGTCAAAATTATGTATAAACAATTTGATATGTTGTATCGCAGAAAGTTTATTAAGTAAACATGAACCAAAAAATGTTTCAAATACATTAGATACATAGAAATGTAATACATTACAGAAGGTACGTCAGATGTTCAAAATGTCTGCCACCAAATCATATATGAACGACATCGTTTCTCGACAGCCCGACGTATGGTGGTGCATATGTCAATCAGCTGTAATTTTGCCTGCTTCCTGTCGTATCATCACCCACAAATCCTGCAAAATTTGTAATTTATGACCTTGGGTGTGTGTGGGGGGGATTCAAAAGCATTCCCCCCTGCGACCATTCCACCGTTCGGGAAATTCAATATCTTGATAGGCACGGGCATAAGATTGAAAATGTGGAGGTGTACCACCCTGTTGAAAGTACGCCAGTATAAATGGAAACGTGTTTCTTATTGTGGGAACTGCATCATTCATTAACAGTTCAAGATAACTGTGCGGTAACAGTATCATTGAATCTGTAAGGTCCGATTATCCCACGAGAGGCGAGTCCCATCCACACACTAATCCCTTGCAGGTTAACATTTTTCTGTAGAGTTAAAAGCATATTTTAGCTGAAAAATGTACAACATTTCATTCAAATTGATTCTGTTGTCTATAAAATATGGTTATTTAAAGTGTTTATAAATAATTTTGACTCACCCTGTATTTGAGGAAAATTAAGAGTGGAAGTTACAAGTTTTGTTTCTCCATATAAATTTAGGAAAATTACAGGAATCACATTTTTGTTAACTTTTCTCAGATTTTTTAACGGTGATATTACAAATTCTGATTAAGAAGTTAGCACACAGGATCGCATGGAAAAGTTGTAATGGTTTTCAAACGAGACCCAAAACTTGAGTGCTTTCGAATAGTTCTGAAGAAAAACAGTGAACTATTCGAAAGTGATATTACAAAGGTGTGATCAACTGTTGTATTAGCATTTATAAACTTTTTATTTTAGCTCCAAATAACTCTCTTCGATACAGTATACTTTGTTAAAGTTTATGGGATGAACATATAATATGTATATATACAGGGGTCCAAAATTATCTTTTTTATTTTAAAATTTAATTAACTAGTTTTCAACATCTTGTAGCCCAACTTAAACAGTTTTTTACTGACATGTCAGTAGACTTCTATGTGTACACCATTAGTGGCTCTCGGCACATCTAACCAATACTCAATTTCAGTCCACATTCGCTGCAACATGTCCACAGTTACAGTGGCGATGGCATCCATTATCCTGATCTTTAGCTCTGTGAGATACACTATGTTAGGGCTGGTGAACCTTTTTGAGATCGTGTGCCCAAATTGTCAATAATTTTCGGAAAAATTATTTTGCATGCCCATGGAAATTTTGAGCAGCAAAATTACTGTTATTATTGTTAATTTTATGCATTATAAGTATTTTATATATAATTATTATATTATATAATTAATTAATTATAGACATATACAATCTCTATGCCTTCAGAGATATATATATATATTTACATATATATATTGGTCGGGTAAAAAAAAACTTGGGACAGCAGGTTCCCCATTCTTGCGCTATGTCCTTAACAAACATACCACCAAAGAAAGAAGTCTAGTGGAGTGATGTTTGATGAATGCGGAGGCCAGGGTATTGGCTCACCTTGACCCAATCCATTGCATGGTTGCCATTTTACGGGGTAATACTACTCACTGGAATGAAAAAACAACATGACAATAAAAAACATTTTCATTAGCCTACAAGATGTTGAAAACTGCATGGTTGTATTTCTTTAGTTACAAGATGTTGAAAACTGCATGGTTGTATTTCTTTAGTTATAAGATGTTGAAAACTGCATGGTTGTATTTCTTTAGTTACAAGATGTTGAAAACTGCATGGTTGTATTTCTTAAGTTATAAGATGTTGAAAACTGCATGGTTGTATTTCTTTAGTTACAAGATGTTGAAAACTGCTTGGTTCTATTTCTTTAGTTACAAGATGTTGAAAACTGCTTGGTTCTATTTCTTTAGTTACAAGATGGTGAAAACTGCATGGTTGTATTTCTTTAGTTACAAGCTGTTGAAAACTGCATGGTTGTATTTCTTTAGTTACAAGATGTTGAAAACTGCATGGTTGTATCTTTTTAGTTATTTAATTATTAAATTTTAAAATGGGAAATATTATTTTCGACCACCCCCTATATATATGTAGTATGCCTATAGCTACTACAGTGAAATTGACTAACACAGTTACATACAGTGTAATAAGACAGTAGTTAATGCATCTAAACTGTAAGGGAGAACTTGTAAAGCTGCTTGTAATTCCAGTCTTATGACAAAATACAGAAAAATTTAAGCATCTGTAGTGCATGTTTGTAATGTTTTTCATGGTTGTGTATTTATAATCGTTAATATCACTAATCTTAAGTTCTGATCTTTCATCTTCTTCCAAAGAAAGCATCTTTTTCTGAGTGATTTCATCGAATACCTGGAAGTGCAAGAATTATTTTTAGAATATTGAAAAATATTTTAGAAAGTTAATTATTGCTGTCGATTGTATGCAGATACAGCAGTTCTGACATATAGAAAGAAAATATATCAAATAGTAGTTGAAAAGAAAAGGTAACGAGACAAAGAAAATCTAATATATTTAATATCTTTAAATAAACTTTGGAGCAAAAATTGGTTATTTTAAATTGGAGGTATGTTTCTGTGGCTGTTAGAGTTGGTTGATTTTTTTTAAATCGAGGGTTTTCTAAAATATTTTTCTATTACTCTGATGATGGTGTCTGTTTAATAAAACATTTATACAATTTGCTTTTATTCACGTAAGAAAGGTATTCTAGTTCAGGAACAGCATGCTGGGTGTATTTTCTACTTAGATTATACCAGCCACTTTGAATGTTGTTTTTTTTTATGAGTAACTCCATCCACTTCCTACTACTTCTGTGATTAAACTTGTTATAAGGATAACCTGAAAGGTCACATCCTAACATTTCCTGAGAAAACCTTGTAAAACAAAAGCTTTCTAATTAAATATATGATTTTCTGTTGAGATATTTTCTACCACTAAAATGTATTGAAACTGATATGATAACAGGTAAAAGCACTCATTGCTCATGCTCTTTTCTATATATGTATATGTGTGTGTGTGTGTGTATATACTGACTCTTCTTTTTACATCCTCTGATGGGACAGTGATAAGTTTTTGGACTTACAGTGACTAAAATCTGGGGTTTGATTCCCCAAGGTGGACACAGCAGATAACTCAGTGTAGCTTTACTCTAAAGAAACAAAGCAAACTCTCTTACACATTAACATAAAATATTCTAATATCATTTAAGAATTGTTCATGCTCATCATGACAGTAATGTAGTGGATTAAACATATGGCATAGTTGTAATGAAGGTTAGCAGAGAAAACTATATAAATGAAATTAGTTGGAAGGAAGATCATACCTTGAATCACTACACCATGATTTTAAAATTCAGATATCAAATAGATTATATATATTGATATAATCGGTATCTCATTCAGGATTTCAAGAGATACTACCTTTGAAAGTGTAAACTTTAAGGTTATTCTTTTGGACTTTAGTAATTAAATGTGGTGAAAAGTTTATTCATGAGATATAATTTCTGTGGTTCGAGGATGTGAAAGTCTTATGCTTGGTGAACACAAGTAAAACAGGTTTGTTTGTTTTTCCAAAAGTTTTGGAATTTGTTATGAATAAAGGAAACTGCAGGTTTCTTACACAAATAACCCATTGTTTATTTTGAGGCATAAACATGTAATCTTTTTTTGTTGTTGTTGTTAAACATTTAATAGGGTTTTTTTGTAACAAGGAATACATATATATATATATTTGTATACATATAAACACAATTTGTGCTTAATATATGTGCTGACATGAGTAAATACCTTTGTATAATGATACATTTATTTATACAAATATAAAGTTAATTTAAAAAAAAAGGCTCATAAGTTACCATATAAATACACTTTGCTATAACGATTTAACTTCCTCTCTTTTAACCAAAGAAACTGATGTACTTTTGACAAAATGTTGCCTTACACTCATCAGCAACTCCCGTAACTCTCTTCTGTTTTTATGAAAGTGTGAACAACCCGTCATTTTCAAAATTCTACTCTATGCCTACAGTACCTTTATAAGTTTCCCAAGCTGATTGGATGATTCAATACTTGTTTATAGAAAAGAACTACATGTGCCTGCTGTGTTCAGCTGGATTTAACTTCTCTTCGGGTCTACAACGACACATGAAATTTCAGCATGGCCCTGTGCAGTTTGTGAACTGTTCCTTCTGTGGCAAACCATTCCAAAGGTCAGATAATCTCAAAAGACATCTGTCGCTGCAGCATGGGGTATTTCCTGCTAAAGGCAGAAGAGGAAGAAAACCAATCTTATCAAATAGATGAACATTCCATTTTATATGTATATATCAAAATACTTTTGCTTACTCTTTAAAAATAAATGACACATTTCCTAAGCTAATAACTAACGACCCTACTAATAATGCTTTTTTTCCATTAACAATGATTTTGTGCTACATGCAGTACTAAAAGTTTAATATGTTATTTTTTTAAGTATTAATAAAACGCAGGATGTATAAGTGAAGAAGAACAGCACAATTTCGAAGCACATTTGATGTGATCTTTCTTATAGGACCCCATATTTTAATATTCTGACAATTACCACAGTAAAGTTTAGTAGTTCATTAGTCCAGTAAACAGTAACTTATTACAAGACATTCTATGTATTTCTGTGATTGTTAATACAGCATTGTATCCTGAAGAACATTGCACCATATGTGAATTTTATGTTATAGTTTCAGAATATATCTATTTCAGTTAGACTGAAATGCTGTTCTTTTGTTACTAGGGTTTGAAATATAATTTTGTTATACAAGCTTTAAAGTTTCCTGTAAAAGGAAACATGCTTTTGTTTGTTTTTACCATACTGTATTTGCTTATCAATAAAGATGTTGTATTTATCACTCAGTTGTTGAGAGGAGATATGAGTTTATTTAAAAGGAAATAGTAGAGAAACACGTGGATAGTTTGTATTTATTACTGGAGCAGCATTTGAAGTTTCCTTGAAATGCGGCTTTTGTAATTATGTCTAGTTCTAAGAAGTAAACCGAACATAATGTGAAGTGTTTTAAAGATACTTTTACCATCTAAGTTTGCAAAATTTTTTACACTTGTTGGAAAGTAACACTTTTAAAGGAATAAGTTAAAAAAAACAGTGGAAACCTTCATTTTTGTATTCTATCTTTCACAAATTATGTGAATTTTGAACGTATTCAGTCATAGTAGTATATTTTGAAAAACAATTTTTAGGTTCACTGTCAAGCACTAGAACACAAGTTGTAGCTAGAAATAGTCAAAAGTTTTGTAGTCATGTATCCCAATATACTTAAACGTTACAAGAATATATTATAAAATTATGTAATATTATAAAGAACTTGTGCAGGTGAATATTTGGATAAAGATTTGTTATGTGTTGAAATATTTCTTATGGTAGTTTTATTCTTTATTTTTGTGTTATTTTTCATTTTAGGGAGAAAGAAAAGATTTGTGGTACTAACAAATGGCCATTTTCAGTGTTCTTGGTGTAACATTGTGATTACAAGGAAAAATCATCTCTATCGCCATCAGCGACACTACTGTAAGAATAAGCCTACCAGAAAAGACTTTATGTGTGACTCATGTGGTGCTTGTTGCCAGGATGATATGCAATTGAAAAATCATCAACCAGTGTGTTTTATGAGGACTTCTTTAATGTATAACTTTCACTAATCAGTGATTGAAAGATTAATATTGATAGAAATTTCTAGATGAAACCACCCTAATTTGGGTGATTTATTAATATTTGAAAAAGTAAATAAAATACGAAGGATTTTAAAGAGTACGGGAGATTTAAATATGTTTTTAAATATTCTGAATTTGGTTCTGTTGAAATTGTAGGTTTCCCACATTGAAGAAAAAAAAATTGTTTTTCATTACTGTCACAGTTGTTTTTAGATATTTTTGTATGTATAATAATTTAAATCCTCAGTGTCATTGTCACTGTTATAGTAGAACAATTAATTTAGTTGGCAGTGTTAGCACAAAGGTATTTATATATATAGATAGATAGATATAAATAACTACTACATGTTTAATTAAAAATAAACACATTTATAACAACAGAAAATATTTGGGGTGGTATTAAGGTTTAAAAGGTAAGGATTTTGAATCAGTATAGATATGTTTGACTTTCCTATGGATTGTTTTTGCCATCCATTAGTTGGACAACATGTCGATCTGTGTGCTGAAGCTTGTTTCAGACTTATTAACTTAATCCTTGTCTGCCTCATAAACCCAGACGTTTGTCATCCATAATTTTTTTTATAGGAATGTTTTAAATTTGTAACTTGATAATTAAATTATATTTAACTTTCCAAAATTTTGAAGTATGCCGCACTGAAATTTGGGGAATATATTTAATTCAGTAGGTTGATAAAAATAATTACTTTTTAGATTGAGGATGGCCAACTTCTTTATACACTTGGGCCAGTTTCTTACCTAGACCAAAACTGTATGACCAGGTAATGTATGTTCAGAATATTTCTTTAGTTTAAATTTTAACTTCTACTGTCTGCTCAGTTAATTATATGGTTCTGAATAACTAGTTGAATTAACATTTGAAGAAAGTTCTCAGAACTGTCATGGGACTCATTTGCTTGTTCATAGTTTCATTTTTTCTTTATGTTTTGCCAGTTTGCCCAAAGTAAAATATGATTAAACAAATGTGTCACATTAAGTACTCCGTATAGGCCTGATCCAGCCTGCAGGGCCTGCCAGTTGGCCATCTGTGATTCAGATGGTCATTGTGTTGTATTCCATCAGTAGTTGATGAAACTAGAGCCATTATAAAAAGAACCACATATGGATTTCATACTTTAGGTATAAGAACATTTCTATTTGATGCTAAAGTTACTTGAGTGTGTGGATTATTTGAATTGATATATACACATACATAAAATTGTATTTTTTTATGTAGCCTTCATTATACAGTCACCCGTAAAGAAGCACTTAGTGTTAGTTTTACTTCCCATTTTTCTAGAATTGCTTATCAGTAAGAATCCGTAATTATTATTAATCTGTCGTTAATTATCTGAAAAGCAGCGTTAAAAGATGTTTTCTTTGTGTTGTATTTGTTTATCAATAAAAAAGCTCCAGTTGTTTATCTTGCTTTCTTGACTAGGTCATTAAACTCTCATGAGTAACTCAAAACTTTTATCGTTGCAGATTTTCTAAATGTGCGTACAGTGTACTTGTATGAGAAAATAAACTTTCAAGTTTGCAAAAATGTATTTTTTTTTCTTTTGGTGGTGGTGTTTTTAATTATTTGTTGTTGGAAACTTTAATTTTTAGTGATTTCTCATACTACTTTTAAGTTAACATTAATAAAGTTTTATTGTACATTTATCTTTATATATTATTCATGGCTTGTTTATACATCATATTTTCTCGTGTAGTTTTATTACAACATTTTTAATTTTTGTTTTCACATTTTAGGAATAAAAGGACAAAGGTTTGTAGTATTACCTAATGGACACTTTCAGTGTTGCTGGTGCGGTATCGTAATTACAAGGAAAACTCATCTCTATCGACATCAGCGACACTCTTGTAAAAAGAAACCATTCCGAAAAGAATTTACTTGTGAGATATGTAGTGCTCATTTTGATAGTAATATTGAATTACATAATCACCACCTGGAATGCTTTGTGAGAAATTCCTTGATGTATAAGTTTACATAAATTGTTAATAAAATAAGCAAACATATAATTCATATTTAAATAGACTAAGTAAAACAGGAAGAGAAAGAGCAAGAAAAATAGAAGATAACCTAAACATCTTCATGAAATATATTGGTGTTATATAGAATTACGGTAATGTTTTAAAGAGAGTTGAGATGATAAGAAAACATTATTATTGGTTTTTAAAAGAGGATGAATCATTGAATATTTTCATTTAAGTGTAAATTCTTTAAATACAACCAATTAAAAAGTGCTTTAATGTTTTTCTTAAGTTATCTGTGTGGTTTTAAACCATTGTAATTATTGAGAAAAAGTTAGGATGACCTGTTTCTTCAGTGTTAGTGTGGAAATATGTAGGAAATGAAATACATATATATGTAGTTGTACATCTTTCTATAAATTTAAGCACACTGTTCAAAACAATTAATAGATCATCAGAATTCATAATGTTATTGTTATGACCAGTCAAAAATCCACTGTTATGAAATAAATATCTCTCTTCAATTTATTTTTATGCAAATCCAGTATCTGATGATCAGTTATGTGATTTGAAATGCAAGTATTTGGCCATTCAGTCTATGCTTGTAAATGACAATTAGGTAGATGTGAATTTACATATTTATGTTTCATGTCAGTATGAAGCCTGATCACCATGAATGACAAGGAAACCTTGGCACTGTTGTTGCATGCATAAAATCAGTGTTGATAAAGTCCCGAGTTATTCTTGACAGTTCTTGCAAAATAAATATTTTCAGGGTGTTATTAGTGTCTGGGGTGTTCCACGTGCTGTCCTTGTAATTCGAGACAAGTTTGGAGACGGTATTTCCATTCTTTTTGGATGCTGCAAGACATACTTGTATCATTGGCAATGGTCCAGTATACATCTCCAATTCATTGTTTCAGATGCTTTGTGTCCCCGATCTTCTCTTTATACACACGTGCCTTGAGCTGTCCCTAGAAAAATCTATGGGAGTCAAGCCTGCAAATCTTGGGGCCCATTCCTAGGGGCCATGTCTTTTAATCCTTTCTCCTGAGAAGGTGTCATTCAACTAAGCTTGGACTTTCAAGCTGCAAATCATCTATGATTCCAGACTTTTTGGACACCCTGTAGTATAGGTCAATTTATCAATAATTTCATTTCAGATCACATCAGATGAGTAACTTTCATAACAATGAACTGAGATGGATTAACATGTTTTGTAGCAGTTGTTTTTCCATCATTGTAGCTATAATATTACAAGTTCTAATGTTCCTTTAATTGTTTTTATGCGAGTTTATTTAATGATTTATGATAAATTGATTTTGAAATCTTCTTTGTTGATACAGATTAATTGTATTCCCATGTTCTTTAGGGTTTATTACTGTCTATGAAAGCACTGATTTGTCATGAAAGCTTAAATACTTAATTGTTAAACTGGTTGAACGTGCCAGGATGATGTACCTTGTACATATTAACTTATTAAATTGGTTAATTTTTTGCAAAGAACTTGTATTTTTTTTCTTTTAGAGTTTATATATAATTTATTTATGAATTACAATAACACGTACATTTCCAAAGAACATATGTATTAATAATAATTCAAGTACGATGACTTCAGAAACAAAGCAAGTATTACCTTGAAATTCTATTGATGTTTTGAATTTACTAAATTTATTGTTAGCTTTTGGTTATGTTACATTGTTTCTGAGACATTACTTGTAACTATTATTGATTCATTGTTTCTTAAGCAAAGTAACTACCAAATTTGTTTTAGGCCATTAGATTTCTGATGTTAACTGGGGACAGCTAGTGTTAGGTATTGTTTTCCATATTTTTATTACACTTACTTGTATAGATACATTTCCTTTAAATTGAACACATATTTATCAGGGGTGCATATCTCATCATATGATACGTATCTAGATATTGATGCTGCGATACGATACGTATCTAGATACGGAAGTTTTACCAACGGTTTGTTACAAAGTTTAGCAGTCTTGTCTGTAATTTATTATCTATATTACTAACATTGTCTTATTAAAGTACTTCACTTTTTCAGGTTTTCAGGTTTGATCAACTAAATGGTAGCTGGCAAGAGAAGTAAATAGTTAATATATCTCTCTCTCTCTATTTTGTTATTGTTAATTTGTTATGTTACTTTATGTAATGTTTTTGATAAAATAAATGAAGACAACATGTAGTACTCAATACTCATCTTCCTTTATTGAATCATTAATTTGTAGCAAAAATACTTTATTATAAATTCTGATTTTTTTCTGTACAAAAGGCTTATAATTTATAATGTTTACTGAAACCTTGTCAAATTTTGTGAAGATACATAAATGATATCAGATAATGTATTGATACAATCAAATCACGGCTTCAGGATACGATACTCATATCGTATCCCTGTATCGCCACACCTTTAATATTTATATTTGTCAAATAAAATAGACTTTTAACTTTTTTATTTAAGCACTCTTGTACCTAACTCATAAAAACAATCCTTAACATTTGGGCCTTAATACATTAACCACTTTGAATAAATATAGGGGAGTAAATGTTCTTTGATCTGTGTTTAAGCTACAGACTGTTTGCTAGGTTTTTCATTTTGACAAACATACATATTTTAATGGTCGTTAACTCGTTGCACTGAAATTCGGCAACTTGCCATTTGACAGCTTGCTTAAAAAAATTTTAAATAAAAGTACGTTTCATTTCTTTTCTACTCATCTGATTTTTAAAAAGTTATCTTATACACCTTTGTAAAAATGAGAAAATTTAATGCGACTTCACTTAAAGATATGATTATTGTCTACTGGCAGTGTTTACTTCATATAAACACTAAGTAAATCAGAATTATTCATAGACACTCTGATCCACTATCGATAACAACCTTGGTATTTTACTTCATTAATATCTCAGAATTTATAGCTGAGATTAGAAGACTATAAGGTGACGACAATTTTTCAAAACAAGTAATTAAAAAATTACCATTTACCAAGAATGAAAAGTAAGTGAAATTGAGTTGAATAAAAGTGTTTGTATACATACGCCTTTGTTGAAAACATTAACTTCTATCATATACACACAACATTTTTTAATTGATACGTGATAACTGTTATATATATCTGTAATGTATTGATGGTGTTTGTTTTCTTTGTTACTCCAGATTTAGTCCCCTGATGGGACAGTGGTAAGTTTGCTGATTTACAATGCTAAAATCCGTGGCTCAGTTCCCTGCAGTGGACATAGCAGATAGCCTGATACGGCTTTTGCTCTAAAACAAACCAAATCTCTAGATTTACGTATTCTATATTTTCATTTTTTCTCGTCTTCTTAAATGTCTTAATAAATTAATATTTAAGGGAAAAATTTTCTGAACTGTGGTTTGCTCTTAAAAAGACAAGCTGAAAATATAACACTCCGTGTACTTGTTTTTTATGAAGTGTAATGACTTGGATAATATTTCTTTGTAGTCCTTTTAAATAGATGTTTATTGTAATACCTTTATGCATTAAAATTATAAAATAATTACAGATCTACTTCAGCTTCGTCATTATTAATAATTTAAAAATGTGATTACTATAATTATGTATTTTTTGTTCTTATACGTTTGAAAATATATGGATGTTATTTAAGGATTTAATATTAGTTCATTTGAGTTCTGTTAACAGTCTTATTTTTGATAACTGATTATTTTCTCTTCACAGAAAAGAAATATCAATGTGAAATATGTTTTATCTGTTTTACTCTTCAACCAGCGCTTAGCAGACATCATCGTTTCAAGCATACAGATACTCCTTTTCTTGTCTGTAATAGTTGTGGCAAAGGTTTCAGGCGTCTTGATACTCTCCAGAAACATAAAAAGCAAAAACATAACTTTTCATGACACCTGGATTGTTCCCTGGTGGGTCAGTGATAAATTTATGGACATATAATGCTAAGATCCGGAGTTTGATTCCTTCCAGTGGACAGAGTGCAAGCAGCTCATTGTGTAGCTTTGCTCTAAGCAAAACAACAACATCTGAATTTGGTCAGCAGTAAATAGAATGAGAAGAAAATGTGAGGTTTTTGAAAGTTGGCACTAACGTAACCAAACACTTAAGTAAATTATTACTGAACTATACTTTTTTTGCATTAAGTATGAAAGATTATATTATCAACTTTTTCTTATATGTGGTGAAAATAATCTTGAAAAAACAATGATTTAAGACATGAACACTTCAATCATTTAACCTGTTCACATACAATTGAACTAACTTTTCTTAGCTTGAATACTTAATTGCTGTAACTAGAAATATTTGGAAAAACCTTGTGTCGTATGGTGCTGTCGGGCAAGAATAGGTTAGTAATAATGAGTTAGGGATTAAAGAATGATTGAATACTGTGCCCATTAAAAATCTCTGATTTATTTATAAAGTCCTGTTATACTTTACATTGCATTTATCATAGCATCCACATTAGAGCTGGGCAGTTAAGTCAATAAATCAATATGATTGATTAGTGTCATGAAATATAATCATTTACTTAAAGTGAATAATGTCACAAAATTAACCAACTAATTGAAAGTAGAGATACCTTTTATTACGATTATCAGTTATTACAACTATTCAAGTCTCATGTGATAACAATCAGTTATTAAGTCTGACAATTATCAAGTTCCACTAATCACCCCACTCTGATCCTCATAAAATTGTTCAACTGTTATTTGCAAAAGAAAAAAAAATTGTTCACTGTACTGTCATTTTGTTGTTTTCAAAATCATATACAAAATGTGAACATTTCTTTGACATCTTATAAGATCTAGCGTAAAATTATATAGTTAGTTCTGTGTATTTCATAACAAATAATAACATGATTGTTCAGTGAAGAAGAGTATGCATAATATTACTTAATATTTATTAGTCTCGCATGTTGCATGTAGATTGACATTCTAAAGAAAATACATGGTAATCAGAAACCTCGTTGAATATTGTTAATGATGTTCAAATTGTGAACTGTGAAATAACGTGGATTACAATTAAATAATTACTGCTATTTCATACAACTCTAAAGTTCATTTAATTTATGCTATGTAATGAAATGTTTCATTTTTCCAGAAACATTACATAATACTATTGTGAAATATTATATCCTGTATTTTCTTTGCTACCGGACTTCATTCGACATATTCACATTAGACACAAAATGGCCCTCACTTTGTGGAATCTACAACAGAGCATGTAGATGCTTGCATCATTGGATTGGGTCAGCCATCACATAAATAATTGATAGGTTTATTAAAAGTTCTAGTCTTGTTGAAAAGAACAAAGAAATTCTAATCATTCTTAAATGTTTTCAAAATAATTACAGCATTATCTTTTTATGTGGAGAGAAAAAAAAACGTTTTTTTTTTATAAGATTATGGCTCAGAACTGAATGAAAAAATATCAGTAAGTATAGAGCATATTGTTTAACAAAGGTAAATAAATGCAAATTTTTTTAATTCCTGAATCTCTCTATTTCTTCAAATTATCAAATCTGTGTTTAAATTGTGAGATATTGATATTGAATAAATAAATGTTTGGTAGTACAGAAAGAGACCATTTAATAAATAGAAACAGTTGGGTATACTTTTTACTCTTATGCAATATGGACTATTTTATAAAATCTCTCTGTTCAAGTTGTGAGATGATATAGTTAAATTAATACATTTATGGTAATTTTTATATAAGTAAGAGGCCAACGTACTGAAAACAACACGTGTGTACTTCCTACTCTAGATAACATGATGTTTTTTGTGTATTATACGTAACTGAAGTCTAATGTTCTGTAATATTTTTGTTTTACTTGCATTACAGAATTTCTTTAAAAATAGTAGCTTTATAGCAATTATTTCTTTAGATATTACAAAACTTATTAACAGTAAAACACAAACTAGTGTGTATCAGACCTGTTTTGTATTTGAAACTTACCTTATGAGGATGAGCATGATAAGAATCAGATATTATACTTACATAACATAGTAATGGTAGATAGAGTTGGTGTAAAAACTTATTATTATTTTCACCTACAAAGATAACTTCAAGCAGGAAGTTGTAAAGTTGTTGGTATTTATTAAAATTGTTAATTAATTACATATATATATATATATGTACATATTACTGAGCATGTACTCTAAATCTTTTACAACTCGTGTTATTTGTCAGGTTTGAAATTGTTACTATAAGGCTATTTCATTAGAACCATTGAGGCATACTCGATTCAAGATTTGTTTCTTATTTGTAAATTCCTACGTAAACAGACTAAGAATGGAAGTACATATTATTCATAGCAACAAACAAAGCCATTAATTGATCAAAAGTATGGAAGATATAATACTTTACAACTTTTGTTATTTGTAGACAAGCCTTTGTAAGTATGTTGTTCTAAATAGTGATTTTATAGATGATCTGTGGGCTAGGAAGCATAAAAGATAGCAATTGACATGCAATATCTGAATGTCAAGTTTGTTTACAAGTACAATAAAAGATCCCTTAATATCTTGTAAAACAGTAAATCCCATAACTATTGAAAGAGAATTAACTCAATATATAATACAAAAGTCTTTATCCTTATGGAGAGGAGAGGTTACTAGCTCTCTTGTTGTGAATCTTCGTCCCACCTTTCATTTTTGTCCTTTTCTTCAAGTATAGTGGCTTTATCATTCTTTCTGCACATTTCCTCTGTGACCTTATCTTTATACTTAATGTAAGTTTTGTTAGGTTTGCACTTAACCTGGAATTCTCTTTTTCTGCTGGTGATGTCTTTCCTACACACACACACTATCACTGGTTTTTAGTAATGGAAGATTTTTTTTTCCCCTATTATTAAATGGACCATTTATCTAAGTGCTTTTTGCTTTTATGTGTGAATAGCTGTGAATGACCAGTCACTAATTGCTCTTCTGTGACAGATAGATTACCTCCCACTTACAAGTGAGCTGGTGAAGAGTCTATACATACTAGTGATCTAGCAAAACAAACCCTGAGACATTTTTGCCAGTCATTTCTTTAGCCCTGTGATTTTTTTATTAACATACTCTGAAACTTCACTAATTAATTTTGTTGTAGATGTTTTCAGTGTGGAATGATGTGAACGAAGTCTCGTTCTTTTACAAACTACCTAAATCAGCACTGGCAAACTGTGGTCCGTTATCACTAAAGACCTTATATGGTATGCCATGTCTAGAGAAAATAACTATCATACAACTTTTTGTTACTTCACTGCATTAGTATGTTATAATCAGTAATTATCACATACTTCTTCCCTAACCACCTGAATAAGTCTTTATCGAGTTACAGGTGATGTGATATGTATACTTGGTGTGGTTAAAGTGGCTCTGCCTCTTGTTTGTTTCTGTATTTGATGCATGAGAAATAATTTGTTACTTTATGTGCAATATCTCAGTTCATCATGAGCCATTGTTGTTAAGTGTTCCAGTGTTGTTAAGAAATGCAGTGCAAAATCAACACTTTTGGATTGAATCCATCTCCATGGCATTAAAACACAAGCTTTGTTTTGTCTAATGTCAGATTTTGCTCCAAAAGCGACATTTCTCTGAACAAGATATGTGGTATTATATCACAAATTATTCTACTTTTAACTTGCGACTTTGTTAGTTCATCTAACCCATAGGTATTGCTGCACAGTGTTTTTAATTCTTAATGTAACACATGCTGGTTCACAGTTTCTCCAGTTTTCTGTGAAGAACCTATGCCTTTTACATCTAGTTTTGTTCAGTAATGCTGTATATTTTGCAAAGTTATCATTCTTTCATTCAGTAACATATGTTCTCCTTTTTCAAATTAAAAAATATAAATACCCAGTGCTTTTAATTTATTGTAATGGGTTTACTTATATACTAATACTTATACTCATATTAATGTAGAAATTCCTATACATGTACCCCAGGTTTAACAGACTTTAACATCAAGTACACTTCATTTTGTAGCTTTTCTTTAAAATATATATAAGTAGACCTCAACTGCTGTTTGTTTGTTGTTGTTTATGATGTGATAATAAAAATAGTGTCTCAACCACTACTGCATCTGTTGTATGTGAGTCAGTTTGATGAGCCCTAGTACTGGATGAAAGGCCTCATCATAATTGGATGTGGTAGATATAGTGTAGTCAGTATGTTGTTATACATTATTCTTTACTTTCACTCCCATGTTCTTAGTAACTGCTGCGTTTCAGCAACATACATGTGGTTGGTGGGTGTTAACATACTGCTACATGATGTGTAGTGTATGATATGATTAACATGTTCAACATTCAAGTCTGCTAAGCTTCACAAACTTGCCAATAGGGCTAACTATTGGAAAAGTAACTTTATAGCTCTCACAATACGTGATAATTTTTAAGGAATTTCTCGTATTTGAAGATTATTATTTTAAGTTATTTTCACTTTGGTGTCAGATGATACAGTTCCTGCTTATGAAGCATTCTAAGAACATTTCACTGCCTTTTACACTTTCTATTTTTTGTGAAGGAATATTTGCATTAGAAAATGCATATACTGTGCACAGTCCTCTTTATCTGCAAGCTTAAACATATTATCTTTAAATTTATTAAGTTTAATATTAGTTCCCTCTGTATACTGGTCCTTTTTTAACCCTAAATATTTATATATACGTAACTCAAAACAAAATGTCATATAACTTTTTATACATGGTCCATACCAACTGTACATCTACATATATTTTGTGAAAACCTACAATTTGAGATACTAGTCATTCCAATTGCCAAAGAACAAACAGCCTACTATATACAATAAAGCATATACATTTTTTGCATGCATATATTATTAACAGTAATTAATCAAATCAGATAACTCCATAATGGTTAATTTTTAATATGTAGCAAGATTCCATAAATCATAAACTCTAAATTAAGAAAAACTATTAAAATACCAAACATCATTCTACCTGAACTAGTAATATCTCGTAAAACGGAAAAATATATGTATTCATTTTAGTGACAAAGGCATTATTGTGGTGAAAATCACATCAGCAGAGTAACAAAAGAACTATTTAATAGTTTGAAAATATGGTGTGAAATTAACAGTAAAATAAAGATTGAATCATTAGAAATGACTAAAATATACAAATACTTCGTGTGTTTGTAAAAGTAATTTTAGACACCAATTGTGTGGTAATTGATTAAAAGAAAAATGTCATATTTGTTTGCCAGAAACATTTATATTGAAAAGATTATTATTTTTAAGTTGAATGTAGTGTAAAAGATTGAGCTCTAGCGCAAGTTATGGTATATTTTTCAGGGTAAATTATTGTAACTTGAGTGTATTTCTAGAAATTTCAACTCGTAACACCAAAAGAATTTCTGTTTTGATAACTTTGAGACTTAATTTGCATTTATCAATATTAGAGACTAAGATGTTCTGAGTTACGTAGTGTAACAATTTTTAATAAAAATTGTTTTTAACAGTTATGTTAACATCACAGTATTTGTTTTTATCATTATTATTACTTTGTAAAAATGTAAAGGAAAAATTTTAAACAGTGGCTCACCTACAGAAGATGCCTCCCCCTACTTCATAAAATGTAATTGGGCTCCCTAGATTTATACCCCTTGTCAGCAATTCTTACCCTTTATCAAATCTTTTGCCCCCTCCCTACAGTGGTGGGGTTATACCAGGGCCACCGAGGGGGGGCAACTGCCCAGGGGCCCGGGAGAATGATACCTGGTTATGCCGTAAAGCCTGCAAAGCATCTTTAGGCTATATCTTCATTTAATGATACAAAATCATAGTTTTTGGCTTTTCTTTGCATATAGATGCTTGATACCTTAAGAACAACTAAAATAATAATTTGAGTAATAATTAATATGTATTTGTTACTTTATAGATTTAATAGATATTTGTTGTTATGCTTATACTGTGAGGTAAAAAATGGCTGCTGCTTTGATTTTGTCTGGTTTATGAGCTCGTTACTGTCCTAATTTAGTATCTTCTTTTTAATAAATTTTTTAAAATGTTAAAAAAGAGAGAAAGGGGGCCCGTGGTGGCTCTCAACGTTCCTGAGTTATACTTTTGCCACTGAGTGTAACTGATGTAAGAACTTGCCCTAAACTTTACTCTCTATGTATAGAATACAGTGAAATTACAATAGGAAATGTAACCACTTTGAAGCTACTTTATACTTTAACTACATACTTCAGCACTTTTGCTCCTTATAACATATTTTTTTAAGTGTATTATGTTAGTGTTAAAAGTATTAAGTTGAATAGTTTGCTTTTAAAAGTATTATAGTTTTGTGTTCTTTGTACACATTTTATCCAGTGAAATTTAAGAGAGAAAAAGTAAAGTTCCAAAATCTTAAATATAGACAATCCTGTTTTGTTTTTTTAAATGTTCCACATTAATTAATGCGAGTCTATTCATACTACTGACATTTTATTTTAATGAAGGATTAAACAAGAAACCGTTTACTTAGGCTTATGAACATAAGTTTTATTCTTTCTTCTTTTTTTTTAATTGTCAAATTATATAAACTTTTTAGTGTTAATTGCAGTTAAGAAGCTTTTGTTGGTTAAGTGGACAAAAAAGTTTGATAATATGTGTGTATTTGTATTGTTTTTATCCTCAAATTCACCTGTACGTTTGTAACCTGCAAAATAGGTACTTAGTATTGTAGGTTTTTAAAAATGTTGTGAGAGGATGTGTTTAACTTGCAAATTATAAAGTAACTAATAATTATGTCTTGATTGTTATTTTCCTAGCCTTAAGTCTTCAGAGACAATGTCAGTATATTTGGCTTTGTTTGTTTTTTGTAATGCTTTTTAATTTTACATAAATTGCTTAGTAGTGTTTGGTGAATAAAATTTTGCAGAAGAAATATAATTTAATCATGTAAATCCCCCATCCAAAATCTTGAGATAAATTGAACATAATAGCTAGTTCTTTGTATTTGTGAAGTATCCTAAATTTCTTTTTTGTATATTTGGTGATATTTCAATCAATATATTTATTGAGTAGTAAAAAGAGTTTTATCTGCATACAGTATAAGAATTTGGATTTCATTTGACCGCTTCTTTTTGTATGTACACGTACTTTATTCATGTGTGTATTGGTTGAACTTTTAATGTTGTGAAAATTAGGAAAATACATGGGTATCAATCAGTGACCATCTTTAACATTTCTCTTGCAGTATGATGTAAATAAGAAAGATCCAGCTCTTTCAACTCAAGAAGCAGTTGTATAAAACAAACATGTCAAAATAGTAATGATTTAAGTACCATATGTTGCAAAATAACTGCCTGAATTGTTATGGGAAATTTTTTTTCTCTTTTTACTTATGTTTAGGAATAAAAGTTTCATCAGAAATGAATGTGAAGTTTTCAGTTTTTATTGTTGTTGTCATTGCTGCAGATATATGTATATATATTTTTGTCAGATTACATTGTTTATTGGTTCATAAATGTTTTCTAATTGTGGGCGTGCTGGTTCAGGCGCTGGACTTGCACTCTGTGGATTGTTGGATCAAAACCCATTACCGAACGTGGTCGCCCTTACAGCTGTGTTGGTTTTATAATGTGATTTTCAATCCCACTATTCGTTGGTAAAGAGTAGCCCAAGAACTGATGGTGGGTAGTGTTGACTAGCTGACTCTCCTCTAGCCTATCACTTCTAAATTAGAGATGCACATAAATTAACAAACTAAACCAATCTTTCTAACTGTTTTGGCGTATTATGGTACAAAAATTATACGTTGTTGATGTAGACTATGTCTCGTAGTACATAAAAAATTTAAAAGCCAAAGTATCTGTGATATACTTGTAATAAATTATGTTATGAAAACTAATTAGGAAAGAAACTACCAATATGATGTAAGGTCAGGAGTCAGGATACTTCTTTAAACATCATGTTAAAGTTCCAATTTATTATATTGGTGTAAAATGTAATGTTTTTTTATTAAGCTGTTTCATTGTTGTATTAAAAGTTTAATCCCATATGCTATTTATGTTCATTCTATTCTTTTGTTGACTTGTTTTGTTTTCTTGAACTGAAAGATATCATTTTGAGTTGCATTTGTTTTTATAAGTACAAAAGTAACAAAATGCATGAACGTCTTATTCTTGAAACCTTAAACTAGTTACTGTAATATAGTAACTTTATTATAGTAACTAAAATTTGTAGAAATGGTTGTATTTATTCTTGCAGTGAGCATGTGTGCTATGAAAAGCTGTTGTCATATATGTGAATACTTTTCAATTATTGTCCATTGCAGCATTTGTAATACTTTATTATATGTGTTTTATGAACATTTTAGAATTTGAAAACGTGAATCACAAGATATATTTACAACAGTTATCTTTAGTTTGACTTTGATAAAACATTTTTTTCTTTTTTTACAGAGAAAAGATATCAGTGTGAAATATGTTTTGCCTATTTCACCCTTCAACCAGCTCTTAGCAGACATCGTCGTTTCAAACATACAAACATACCTTACTTTGTGTGTGATATTTGTGGCAAAGCTTTCAGACGTCCCGATGCTCTGAAGAATCATAAGAAAGTAAAGCATCACATTTTCATGAGTTCCGTACTCAGTCAGCAACAAATAGAAGGGAATGAATCTTTTGTGTAACCAGATTTGACATTCAGACTATAGTAACAAGACTTTGTATGTTTTATGTTTGTGCATTTTTAGTCATACAGCTCTAATCACAGTGAGTAAGAAGGGATGTATTTGTTTTTAGTATAAGATTTTAAAAATAATATTAAAAAAATCACCTCTCTATATCAAACATCATAAGTTTGTTTTTGTATTCATAATAGATTATAAAAAATATTTAACCAAAACTCGTCATCAAGTTTTTAACAATATACATATATATGGGTTATGGAAAACAATACACTTTGAGATAAAATATAAGTACATCTGAATTCAATGAAATCTATATTGTTTTGACAGGAGCCGATCTTGTATGTCTGTTTGAATAGCATAGTAGTGGTGGTTAGTGAGTTCTTTTGTTGTTTGTTTTTTCTGTCAAATGAAATTTGATGTTACTTTAAATACAATAATTTTGTAATGCTCAAAACTCACATTGGAATTGTGTAAGAAAAATGCAATTACTTAAAAACAAGTTATTAAAAATTGAAGGCCTTTCATTTCTTTGTATATTATCAAGGAGCAAATCCAAATCTGCTTTTCTGTATAAAATACATTTCACAAATTTCAACCTTAATGTGAAACAAGTTACTATTTATATGGTTAGGTAGGTGGATAATACTTTGGTGTCCTAATATACGCTTTCCTCTCATCACTTACTTAAGTTATTTGACAAGTCTTGTGAACCCTCTTTATCAAACCTGACACCATAAGATTTCTCTCTATCAGTAAAAAGTATTCATTGTTATAAGCATGTTTAGAAAGACATCATCCTGAGATTTCACATCTAATTGTCAACGATTTGTACAAATTATGCTGTTTTGTTTTCTCGCACAGTTGTTTCTCCTATCTCAGGCCTTGGTTTTGTACTTCACAAACTATATGTAATAAACCCATATTGTCCCTGCCTACTATACAGCAAAGTGGCAGTGATGGAAATGAACTTTATCTGCAAACAATGAACGAGTCCAAACTCTGTTTGAATTCAAGATTGCAGCAATTAAAGATGTGTAAAATATGTTGATTTTTATGGTGTTTCTAGGAATTTTAATTTCAGTATTAGGATGTAGTAGGGAAATAAGTATGTAGAACGTGCTATGAAAAATAAAGGTTTCTCTTAAAAGTAATTTAACAAGCTGTTATGTTTTGATATAGTAGTAAAAAATGTATAATGAAACATAAGTACATATTCACTGTTAGTAAAATGAAAAGTAAATGCATATATGACAGAAATGCACAACAGTAAAACAGATGTGTCAATTCTCTCATCTAGGACAAGGATAAATCAAACTGTAATCCATAGATAACCATTAACTTGATGGAGCCTTTCCAACATTGCCAGGAAAGGTGAACTCGGCAACATCTCATTTTCAGGATGTACAAAACTTTGGCCATGTTTGTTGCTTCTTTTGATTCTCAAGAAATTAACTTTGGAGACCTCATTTCCACTTACTTGTTCAACCTGTCCAAGATAAAAGTTTTAACTTTTCAATCTCTGGATTTTACAATCAACCAATCATTAATCTTTACTTCTTTTCACATGCCTAATCCCCGAAAAGGAAAATTTCTATTTTCCATTTCTTCTTCACATCATCATTTTCACCACTGTCACTTTATAAAGATAATCTGAGGCCTGTTAAGTTATTTTAAATGATGGTCTTGTATGCTTTATGAAGATAAATCTGAGGCCTGTTAAGTTCTTTTAAATGATGTTCTTGTATGCTTTATGAAGATAAATCTGAGGCCTGTCAAGTTCTTTTAAATGATGGTCTTGTATTGCTTTATAAAGATAAATCTGAGGCCTGTCAAGTTCTTTTAAATGATAGTCTTGTATGCTTTATGAAGATAAATCTGAGGCCTGTTAAGTTCTTTTAAATGATGGTCTTGTATGCTTTATAAAGATAAATCTGAAGCTTATCAAGTTCTTTTAAATGATGGTCTTGTATGCTTCTTGAAGATAAATCTGAAGCTTATCAAG
>NW_013667109.1:133416-134781 GCF_000517525.1 Limulus polyphemus
GATGGTCTTGTATGCTTTATAAAGATAAATCTGAGGCCTGTTAAGTTCTTTTAAATGATGGTCTTGTATGCTTTATAAAGATAAATCTGAGGCCTGTCAAGTTCTTTTAAATGATGGTCTTTTGTATGCTTTATGAAGATAAATCTGAGGCCTGTCAAGTTCTTTTAAATGATGGTCTTGTATGCTTCTTGGCAGGATTTTCCTTTTCAGATTGTTTAAAAGTCCACTTCACAGACGTTACTCTTGCACACTTTTAATGAGCCTGATAAGACAGTGTTGATCCAGCTTTACATCAAAACCATATAATGTCAAAAGCTATATACCCATTTCATCCGTTTTTCTGTTATATTTAGGTATAGTATGAGTTATGATTAAGAACGTGAGAATTATTTCAACCTACTTCAGGACATTGTAAAGAAAAAAGTTTGCATAGTACTATTTTCTATAATTCCATGCAGAAGTAGAGATCATTCATTGACAAACATTTAAATGAAATATACCCATTTTACCCTAAATACTCGTTTCATCCCACCTCAACCTATCAAAACGTAGACTAATTAAAATTATACCTTATGCCACATAGAAATTCAGTGTTTCAATGTGGCTTAGGATGAAAGTGGCGTCAGCTAATATTGTTGATTGTGATTAAAAGTGGTCATATGGTACGCCATCACGATCGTGTGACGTTAAGAAGCTGTGAGGCTTATTGCCAGTTCATCCCACACGTCTGTGACTCGCAGGCTTCATTTAAAACTAGTTGTTCCTCTACCTTTTTTTATCACCTGCTTCTTTTTTTTTACCCCAGTGAGAAACTATTCCTTTATCTCCACTTTCAGTCTTTAAACATTTTAAGTGTTCTTTTACATAATCCTTTGCATTAGTCTTTTTCTTTTTTCTGCCACATTTAGTCTCTCTTTTTGAAGCACTTTTTGGAATCAAGAAGTTTCTCTTGTTCTATTCTACTTGTCAGTAAAGGTTATGGAACCGTATCTTAAGGGTTTTTCACACTTTTCTTATTTAAAGAGAAGTTGGGAGATCAGAAGCCTCTCATCAAGTTTTAAATATGTATGTCATTATTCTTATTGGTGTTATTAATAAACTTCCTTGGATATTTCTGATACTTTTCATTGTGTCCAATTCCAACTACATTTTATTCAGATGTTTCCTTCATTCTATTCTAAAGTTAAAAATGTATTAGTATCAAGCCTTGCTGTTTGACCTTCCTTAACTGACCCCCCCTTTTTTTTTTAACACATCCATGTCTTGGGTTGATGTAACGGTAGAAGTTCTGACACTTCACAAAACAAACTAACTGCCAATCAGAGTGAGTGAGTGACCCTTGTATACAGTTTTTATTGGCTTTTT
>NW_013667109.1:135765-146936 GCF_000517525.1 Limulus polyphemus
CCAACATGATGACAACTTGCAGATTCTCCATATTTTAATATTACAAATAAACTGTAGTTGCAATACTAGCGAATACAGTAAACACCATCTTCAATATAAGTCTAACTATATATATCTAGAATGACGGTGGATGCAACATGGTTGAAAATTTTCAATTAAAAAGGAAATTTTTATCTGATTTTACCAATGTAAATAACTATGAAACTTTCTGATACAAACATCTAATCAGAAAGCACAATTAGTAGATCTCCCCAATCACTGTAAGCCATGTGCATCCTCCCATGATAATAGAACAGAAATCAAGTAAACTGATCCTACAAAAGGACTAACACCTAAAAAGAGAAATCTGTCCAATTCACAATATTTCACCTTAATAATAACCACATGGTACTTAAAGCTAATATTCCTCTACTTAAATTTGATAACAAGTATTCCATTTTTGAGGAAATAAAGTTTGGAGATAAGTTTGAATAGGTAGTGAGGGAAACTTGAAATATAAGTGTACAATGTTTCGACAAGCTTATGTCATCATCAGATACAAGTAGTTTACACAGACACAGGAATGTGTATATACAGTATGGAACAAAGAGGTCACATAACTAGAGATTGATTAACAGCTTAGTAAAGGTATCTTGGTACCCCAGAGTGTTGGTTTAGAGTAGGAGTGTTTTGTTTAATTAAGATAGCTTCCTTTTTGTTTTTTTTCAGTTGCAGTGGTGGTAAACATGGGAAGGTTTTATTATGTTTGGTGAATCTGGTTTCCAATTTTCTTCGAGTTTTTCTGATGTAGAATTCTGGACAGTTATTACACATTATTTTATAAATGATGTTGGTATTGCGTGATTCTATGTAATTTTTATTTAGTAATGACTTTAGTTTAGGGCCATGTTTTTTGAGTGAATTTGAAGTCAACAGAAATGTTATGTTTAACGGCAAGTTTTCTACAAATGTGAACTATTTTTTAAATGATTACAGGGATGAATGTTGTTTGGTGTATTAGTATCAATTTTGAGTTGAGTTTTAAGGTTTTTGTGCTGGTGGAACTTCTTGAATGAGTAGTGGAAGAAACTTTATTACAAATGTATAACATTTCAACAAGATTATTATTATGTTCCATTTTTAAAGATGTCTTTAATGTGAGTCTTAATGGCTAGCTTTAATGTTGTGTCTCTTCACTGAGGTTCCCACCAAGGAAGCTTGTAATATTACACTTGACCTCTACCACAATGACCCCAATCCTTTAATTAATAACCCCATTACACTTTTTGTTTCCCTCTTAGAATTCACAACAACAAAAAACAACTTCATTTTCAGTAAAAAAACTTTCTTCTGATAGATGATTTAAGTATGGGCAACCCTGTTTCACCTGTTCTTGCCAACATATTTTTCACTAAGATTGAAACACAAGCTTTACAATCTGCATTTTATTCTCACGTACACTAGTACAGATATGTCACTGATACTTTTGTTGGTTTCACTTCTATCAAACACATACACACTTTCCTTGAACGCATAAACTCCGTTCATCCGAACATTAAATTCACCATTGAATGCAAAAATAACAAGCAGTTATCATCTCTTAACCTTGATGTTATTAGATCTGACATGCAGAGATGCAGTATCATCCTATACCTTTTAAACCAGGATTAAAGATCTTGTGCTGTTAGTTATACAGGAACAAAATCAAGGTTTGAAGAAAGAATTCTGTTAGTTTTTCAGTTCTGAGCCTATATATATGCAAATGGTTGGTCATGTAGTTGTGAAGCCAGGAATTGAACAGCAGTTTTGTAAAGCGGAAACCAAGGTTTGAAGGAGTATGATGGTTAGTCCTACAGGCCTGAAACTAGAGTTTAAAGCAGAGTTTGTCAACCTATTTGTGCTCAAGACACTCCTATACGTAATCTACAACTTCCACAGCACCCTTAACACTTTGCGAACCAGTTGATAGTGGCATGTTATTAGATCTGACACAGGTCAAAACCAAAAATCATCATCATCCCCTGGAATTCTGCCCATGAAAAAAAAAAATCAATATGCTAAAAAACCTTATAAACACAACTTTAAGCCTCAACTGACTATGTATATGAAGAAATCAATTTTATAAAGCAATCCTTCATTGATACCAACTTTTCTAAAAAAAAAAAATTAAACAACCAAACTTTAATTCTCTACATAATCTGACTCTTATTTATGAATAAAAATGTAAATACATAAACAACCTAAAATAAATTAACCTTCCAATAAGTATGAACGAAGACAAAACTTACTAATAGCTTAAAGCTCTCTTAATACATCTACAATGAGCTGTTTCATCTAGATGATTGGAAATTAAAAGTTTAGCTCTGATAGAGTGACCTCTACAATATGAACTGAACTAAGCAATAGTAAATAAATACTTCAGAAGCGATTTTTTTTCTTGGAAACTCAAAGAATAAGGCAGAATTTTAACTAAATAAGGAATTAGATAATATATATATATATATAAAACACAGTAACATTAGAGCCATACATGTTTTATTTAGGCTTAAACATATAACAGTTTCTTGCCAAAGTGGTGGAGGAACTTTTTTTAAGTGTATATATACAGAGTATTAGCCATGTATTAATTACTTTTAATTAGATGACTTAACAGCAATTCAATAACCCAAAAGAAAATTAACTAACAATAAAAACTTTTTAAAAATCCAAGAATAAAATATTTCATTTTGGTTGATTTGACGATTTTATAGCATATTTCAATGAATAAAATAATCTAATGGATGGCACATATTTTTGTAGTTTATTTAAGTATCCCTGGAATAATGTACCTTAATTCACTGTGTAAATTTCATGGTTTTTTTTAATCAAGAGTATTTTCCAGAATTACCAAGAGCACTTACTTTAAGTTAGCTAGCATGACTAAGCCTAAATATAAAGTGCATGTTTTGAAACTTACAGAAGACTCACCTTAATACAGTATTTTCCAGAATAACGAAGAGTAGTTACTTCAAGTTAGCTAGCATGACTAAGCCTAAATATAAAGTACATGTTTTGAAACTTACAGAAGACTTACCTTAGCATAGTGGAGAGATAATTACATTTTTCTGTTATACTGTATACAAAGTAAGTTTTAAAGTATGTGTTTCTTACAAGATGTATACTGAGTAAAAAACAGCATTATCACATTACCATCTAACATACTTTTGTTATAAATACTTATAATTAGGCCCCCTGGTGGCTAAGCAGTAAGTCTAAGGGCTTATAATGTTAAAAATCAGGTTTTGATACCCACAGTGAGCAGAGCACAGACAGACCATTGTGTAACTTTGTACTTAACAACAAACAAACTAAACTTATAATTAGACATTAAGTGCTGGGATTTTGCTTTACTAAATGTATTTTACATATTTTCAGTTTTTCTAGCTACATACGAAATACTAAAGAGAAAGGAGGAGGAAATGTATTTTATATATTGAAGTGGTTGGTAGGAAGAGCTTTGATCTGTTCTACTTCGTGTACTTACTTCAGTTCTGTTTTGTTTTGAAATTATAGATGCATACATAGTAAATAGATTACAAAATTTATAAAATAGTTGAATTGATGTAGTGTCTTTGGAACTGAAAACATTTAATTACAATTCTTAATACTGAGATCAGGTTATAGATAATACATGTGAAAAGTTAAATCTTTAAAAGTTGTATATAGTTATATATTAAGTTAGAAGAGCATTAGAATATGTATATACTTATTGATATTATGAATAAACTTGACTCTTAATGAGAAGATTTGTTGATGATCTTGCTAGAGAACAAAAGTATTTAGTCATCATTAAAACTAAAATATGTACAGTAATTATAGAAGAGAATGGAAGTGTTTTTGTTTTTTTTAATAATACTTTGTTTTCGTTTTTCATCTGATTTGCTGGTTATAAATTTATAAGTAATATGCTTTGATTTTCATAGCTGTATCAAACTCATATTTAACTTGTATTGTTATTTATGTGAAATAAAATTGCATTGTTTTGGGTAACTGTTCATCCTTTTGCTAAACAAAATGTTTTTATAATATCTCTTGTGAAATTGATATTTTAAGAATGAACATTTTCTGCACATTATTTTTATCGTACTACACTGTCTATTACGAGCATTTACTTCTACACTAGAAGAGTTACATAATATAAGGTCAAACGGAAAATAGAATTTGTGCTTTTTTTATTATTATTATTCCTCAATACTGAACTTTTGTGAACTGAAAGTGTCACTATTTCTTTATCGGTTCCATTTTGGTATTTGATTAATATGATACCACCAGCAGTGATGACAATTAGCACATGTCTGTAGTTTCCAATTTGTGGTTAACTTAGAGAGAGAGAGATTTTTAGTATAGCATCATTCCCATCATATGGATTCTTTTTACTTTGACTTGTTTCATAAAGACACTTACACACGCTTTTCTCTTTAAATTGAAAGTGGGAGTTATGAAGTTAAGAGCTGATGAACTTTATGAACTATGGAACCAAAATATTAGCTCAGGTATTCCAATGAAGAATTAATATTTCTCTTTAAACAATATTTAATTCACATAAGAAAAAAAAAGTGAACACACTTGAAATAACTTATTTTTGGGCTATCTTGGGCAGTCTATCTTCAGATGTGTTGTAAGTGTTGTTTGTTTGTTTTTTGTGTGTGTTTGAAATTATTTTTCTCTCTCTTCCATGTTTTACTTCAACCAACCATCATTCTATTCATGATGTCATAATTATAGATTATGAAGATTAGAATTGATTTGTGTTATTAAAATGAACACAAATTTAATAGTAAAGTGTAGTTGAAAAAGCTTTATGTTAAGGGAGACTCCTTATAATTCATTGTAATGATTAAGTGGTTCTTGAGTTTCTAGGTAACAGTAATTGATTACATAGTGACATGTCCTGGTTGGTAGTAATAAATACATGACATCTTTGTTGCTTCAAATAATTACAGTTGTTTTAATTTTGATCTTACAGAAAAGAAGTTCCAGTGTATGATTTGTGAAACCAAGTTTACTTCATCTTCTACTTTAAACAGACACCAAAGGTTTAAACACTGGGAAAGAAGAATATGGACATGTGTTTTGTGTGGGAAGACTTACACCCACCCAGAAAGTTTATCACAACATCGACGGATGTACCACAAGATTTTTTCCAGACATGTAGAAAGTTAATACAAAAAAAAAGTCACCTGTTAGCTGCATGTAATATCTAAATTTTGCTTTTTAATTGAAAAAGTTATAAATTAAGGAACAATTAAACTAAAAAGATTATTGAAACATCCTATTCTTTATATTACCAAATTTTGTATCATTTAAACTAAAAGTATTTCTAAATATTTTGACTGCCTCAAGGCACACCCAAAAACACCCTGACTTAAATTTCAAAGCAAGTTTTCATTAGAGAAATGTAGTTGTATTTTTCACATTATTGATGTTAGCTACATTGAAACATCGGAGGGCTTACAACACAAAAATTCAGGTTTCAATACCTGCTGTGTTAAGACCACAGATAGCCTATTGTGTAGCTTTGTCCTTAAAACAAAAAATGCATGTAAATAATAAAGCTTTTATTTCTTAAATTTTAAATAGTATCTTAGCTAACCAGTTTAATTGAAAAAAAAGTACAATGATGGTAATAAATTACTCACTAGTGTCATACAGTACTTTAAATCACATAGAACAATACAACAAATAGCTTCATTTTCAAGTTTATTGTTATCCAGTTGAAATTGAAGAATAATAATTGTCATTAAATGTCCGACATCACAGCATGTTTTGTATTTTAATGAAAAAACAGTTTGGTTATCATTATAGGATTAATATTGTAGTAAGACCTACAAAGAAATAAGAATTTGGGGGTAAGGTATAATATCTCGTGTTTATAGTTTTGGAATGGTCTCTTAATTCATGTAAGATGTTCATATGATGGTCAATGAGATTATCATACACATAAACTTTTTTTAACAGCTACTTTATAAAATACGTATTTAATATAAAGTTCGATGATATGTTATTATTGTATAATATTCTTAAGAATTATTTTTTCATGGGCTGCTCTTTGTTTGCTTCAGCTTCTTACCGTGCATTTGGTTTTCATTTTACAGTTAAAAGGTTCCAGTGTTTGTTATGTGAAACGAGGTTCACATCATCTTATGCTTTAAACAGACACCAAAAGTTTAAACACTGGGAACGAAGAACGTGGACTTGTGATTTGTGTGGAAGGGTGTACACCCACCCAGAAAGTTTGTCTCAACATCGCCGGATGTTCCACAAGATTTTTTCACGAAATGTTGAAAGTTAGCGATTAAAGGAGAAAGAAGTAGAAGCTGCCACAAGCTGATGTATGTTCTGTCAGTATGTATTGTTTAGATAAGAAAACAAAATGAAGCATTTGCAAGGCGTATAACAAGAATAATTGTACGTATCTTGAAACTTTCTTAAGTAGTCGAAGATTGTAAATATTTTAGCATATTTTTCTTTTTGTACTTCTATGTTTGTTGAATTTATTTCATTGTGCATTTTGAAGTTCTATGACTTGAGTTATTATAAACTAAAGTTTAAAACTATGTCCGAAAATATAGTTAATGCGTTGAACCAGCTTTTTCTATTGCATTTTGTTAGTCTTTTTTTTTCTTGAAATGAGCTTCTTTTAGCGACCCACTAAACTCGGATTTCATGATATTCTTATTGTTAGTCAATCAACTTCTTCAAATAAATTTATTCTATAGTATTTTCAAAAGTTTGTGGATAATATTGCTTTAATGTTTATTACTTCTCATGTTTTTATTCTCTTTTACATTATAAATATGTATATTTAAAATGATTTTAACTTTGTTCTTCGACTTGTACACCTGAAGAATGATGCTTGTGTCATGAAAATTGTTTGAATAAAGGTTATTACAGAATTTTTGTAGATCATAACTACCTATCATTGTTGGAAAATGTTGGAGCAAACAAAAAAAAAACTAAATCAAATTAACATAGTTGCTAAGAATAGTGTATGTACGTCAACTGAAAAAAGTGGGGAGGGGCATGGTACCCACTTTATCCTGTGTGTTAGATGCCGATGTTTTAAATCATGCGATGTATTAGTAACTATTTTATTTGGAATTACACACACACATGTACTATATATGTCACATTAGGGAGAGTTAATAATTTACATTACTGAATTTCTGTATTTGACCAAAATATGTCTTGGATCTTGTATATATATATATATATATTCTGATTATTAATATTCAAGAGGTTGTATGCATTTGTATCCATGTTAGTGTTACTCAGATAGTTACATGTAACTATTCAGATATACTATCTAAATACTGATTCCTAAATGCAATGGCAGAGTGTCTCACCAGATAACCAGTACTGAATTTATAATAAAAGGTAAATAATTCTTTAAAGACATTAGTTGCCTTTAATATTTGATATGTTTTCATTATCAGTATATTTTAATATACAATGTTATTTCTGTCTGCTAACTTTTAAACATACACTGAGAAAATGAAGAAATATATATAAAAACATTGTATTGTCAAATTATTTACTTGGTGTTTTGTTCATAAATATTCAATATTACTTTTTGCATCCTGCTTTAGGTATCTGTACCTTAATATAACTTTCACTGTTATGTATTCTGAAATAATTCTTTATGGTAAGCAAAAATAAACTAGTTGCTTTTATTAATGGTTCCATGATCTATTTAAAATAAATATTGAAAATAAATTATTTATATACAGGTTTTTCACTGGGATAATTAAATTTGAGGCATGATAATTTTATCCTTTAAACTTAACTTAGAGGCCTATATTTTTAAGCAAAGGCAAGTGATCTGAGAGGAATAGAACAGTTAATTTCAGTGGGGTAAAACTATCAAAAAACTGTTCGGGAAAGTAATTTAACTGGTCCTTCTTTTTTGTAATAATTTTATACAGTTTTATTACTAAGAAAGCTTTCCTTTGCACTTGCTTCGGTTGCAAGACAACTTCACAATCAAAAATGATCACGGTGAAAGTAATTCATTTAGGCTGAATTTAATACATACCACATTTGGAGTTGTTTAACAAACTAAACACATTGTTTATGTTACTTTAAATTTTAAATGGCTCGAGGCCCATTGCTAGCTCTGCCAGAAACCCATCTGCCCTGTCAGTCCACCACTTGTATCTACACTTTTAAATAAAACGTTTTTAAAATACCTAGGATATCTTACACATTTTGTAGCTTTATGTACGTACGGTTATCTAACTCGTGAAGTTAAAAAGCTTAATAAGACAATGAGAATAAATAATTTTAAACTCAGTGACCCCTTTTAAGTAGCATGATAAGACTACACAATTAATCTGGATTTTATAACTTGCAAGTTGATCAGATAATTTCAGTTTATTAGTCCAGTCCAATTTGAAACATTGGGGTTAAATACAGCAACTAGCTTATATTCATCATTGTTCAGATAGCAGTTATAATACATAGTAGAATGCTTTTCAAAATTTAACAGCTAGCCACTCCTTGTTGACAAACATTCTTATTAAGGGCATGTAACGTTGGAAGAATATATCTAAGCTCTTTTTATCCCCATGAAGAACATCCTTTTATTTTCCAGTTAATTACCCAATTTTACATTATTATTTTAAGAAAATGTGTGAAGACCAAGCTTTGAACTTTGGGAATTTATTTTTGATTCACTCTTAAGAGTGCTAACAGTAAGTTTTAAAATAGAATTCCAGTTAATGTAATTTTATTCTTTTAATCTGTTCAGCAGCTTGGGTACTAGAACTCTGCTCCACAGTGCCTGACGTCTTGCATTTTTATGTTTAGTAAGTACGTGTTCAATGTCTGCTGTTGCCCTCAGTATTTAATAAATGTGAGCAATTATGTTGATTATCAGGAAGAATGGCTTTTTTTATTCATTTCAAGAGGTAGTAATGCTTAACAAATAATTCTGTTTTCTTCTTCGTGGGTTATGGATTTTTATGTCTGTGAAGACTGCTTTAATAATTTGTGTAAATGCTTTATCAGTTACTTTTTTCACAGTTTTTGCTTCCAGCTGAAAAAAAAGAGTAAAAATACCTTGGACTTTCTGACTTATTTTCATCAGATGTATGGGAATAGATAAATCATTGGAATTGTATAGTTAACAATATCATGCGCCAGTATATTTTGACAATCCAATGAGTGGTCATTTCAAGAAGGCCCTATCTGCAATGACCAAATATCCACAATGGTATACACACATTAAAATTGTCATTGCATGCACAAAAGTTAATTATTATTTGCTCCTTCTGTTTCATAAGTCTGTGCTATGTTGTGATAAATAACCGAGAATTCTAGTGTCAATGGTTTTGTATATTCATCAAATGAGTTTTCTTTAGTAGAAAATACTGGATTTAATAGAACCTTATCACCCTTGAAGTTTTAACCCATTCACCTTGGCTATGACGTATATTTTCCAGTGCTCCCCTCACACTTCGACTGGGACAACTGTTTCACATTGTCGATGCTGTTTACGCCTTCCTCTACTGGGTCCAGGTTCATCATCTTGACTATCGTCACTAGATGGAGAGCTAGCATCCTCTTGTCTTCATCATCACACATTTGAACACCACTTGACTCACTTTCACTATCTTCTAAGCTATCTGAGTCAAGCATATTTACATAGTAATTAGAGTTACTGCTCATCACTCTGGCGATGTGGGTGTACGGTCGGTACGCAGTCGTCTTACATTCCTCTTGGACATCTTGTTGGTTACTGAAGGGCAGAGTGGAAAACATTGAGGGAAGCCATATATCAACATTAGGTGGGATGCCAGTAAATACTTTCCAACTCATCTTACTCCCATACGTCACTCGTGGCAATTTTGAATGACAATGGGAAACATTTGTCCCAGTTGCGGTGTGAAGGGGTTGGAGAAATATACGTCCCAGCTGCAGTGAAAGGGTTAAATGAGTTGTTTTATTGAAATCAAAATTTAAACTTCCTCGGCTGCATACTGGTACCCTCTTTATTCATATTGTATATCATCCACTTATTAATGTGTCTAGTGAGCTCTTGTGCTTGAAAGTTTAGGTTTATTTATTGAATTTCGTGCAAAGCCGCATGAGGACAGATATATTGAGGGTTTCCTGCACTAGCCATCCTTAATTTCAAAGCTACAGACTAGAAGGAAGGCCGCTAGTCAACACTATTCACTGCCAACTCTTGGGGTACGCCTTCAGACTGAACAATGAGATTTTATCACTATCCTTATAACTCATCAACTGCCTGCAAGTGTAGAGCAAACAGTTTTAACTTGGAGACAGTAAGAGGGTGTAAACCAAAAAATTCAGATCCACAGTCCAGCATAAAAACTTAGAAGGATTATCAGATACCCCCCTATCAACATGATTAACTGTAAATGTTAAAAGCACGTTCAGAAAAACGAACATTTCATTCAGTTTTATTACGCAAACAAGACATGTAGAAGGAGAAATGTGGACATTAAGAAGTAAGTAATTGTTAACTATCCGAATTTTATTAAAAAATTTATAGTTTACAGACATGGATTACCAGTAGTTAGTAGCCACAAACTATAAAGACGTTCAGAAGTGAGTGGACTGCAGCATATATATATATTTGAGCAGGGAAGAACCTAAGAAATGATATAAACAGAGATCTGGTCATACATTTGTCATCAGTGGATCTTTACAAGAATTACTTGTTGGACAGCTACACACTCCGAACCAAATGATACAGAAGTAAAAGGATAAGAAGCACACACACACACACACACACATGACATACTATTTCAATGTCAGCAGCTAATAAGTTCTTAAGCATAGTTATCAGAAAGAACTAAGTCACGTCAAATGAGCAAAAAATTGAAGTTTCTTATGCATCAAATAAAAAAGAACTACCTAACACCTATGAATTCGTATACATCTTTCGGCATCAAAAGATACAAATAGTTGGTGACAGATTTAAAAAAACTAAAAATAAAAAAGGTCAAGTTAAATGACAATGAATGATATGAACACACAAGCTAAAGGTTGAATCAGGATTGTAAAAAATGAATGGGTCACATATAATATTCCTCCGACGAATAGTGATAAAAAGCCAATAAAAACTGTATACAAGGGTCACTCACTCACTCTGATTGGCAGTTAGTTTGTTTTGTGAAGTGTCA
>NW_013667109.1:147775-158893 GCF_000517525.1 Limulus polyphemus
GGAATAGTGTGAAACTGCTCATCAACAGCTGAACGAACAAGCAGTATGTGTTCCAGTGGAATGGTTTTGTCAAGTCAGTTTGTTCAATCTCAACAAATTATGCTTTTAAATTGATTAGATAATTTTAGTTTGAGTGTTATGATGAGTTTGAAATTTAGTTTAGTAAAAAGTTAATTTTTCTAATATTCTAGTATTAGAAATTGCTTTATCTCTGCTAATATATGTCATCTGTATTTATGTGTTGTGTAGTTTTTGTATACTGTTTGTAGATTTGTTTGCAAACAAAGATACCAAAATAATGAATTTCAAGTACTAATTTGTCCACCTAGTGGCACGGAGGTAAGCTTCCACAGTCCTTGTGGAGAACAGAAGCAGGTAGCTCATTGTGCATCTTTGGCCAAGAAACAAAAACAAACCATCTAATAATGTAATAAATGTATTACATTTGCTGATTAACTGAACTGATATGCAAATTACATTTTGAAGTTTAACAATAATTACAAAATGTATATAAAGTATTTGAATAATATCTAGATAAAGATGAGACAAATAGTAGTTTTGATTCGATTTTGGATATTTTAGAATCGGATAGCACATGTGGCCATATTTATTGAATATGGGCCACATACATGAGCCACCATTTCATTTTACTGTAGTATTAAACTAGTTACTTTGTCATTGTTTTTCTGAAAGATCATAAGGATTTAGATTTACACAACAATATACAGTTCCACATGAGTGAGTGGCCATTATAAGCCCTTTAAGGGAATGTGGCACCTGGTGGTGTGACACAATGCTTTACACACCTGATCACCCACTAAGATTGTTATTTGAATTGTGCTTATTTAAAATACATGATGACTGTGTATTACGACAAGCAGGGCTCCCACTCTTTAACCCCTTTCTGTGTTAGGCTTTAATGCAAATCAATTTGGACAAATAATTTAAAATATGTTGAGAAATTGTTTTCCCAGATTAACTTGGGCAAATATGTTTTTCAAGGGATCATGGCACCCGAATTATTTTGGGCAAATCACAGAAGGGGGTTATTACTGCAAAACATGCTACTATGCTTAGAAGCTAGAAGAAAGTTCCAGTAGACTAGTTGGCACCATACCTGTTACATTGGGAAAATATTGTATCCGTATGGACAAGAGATTCATGAAAAGTATCTATTTGTAGTATCTAGACACCAAAATATCTAACTAATTGAACATTGCAGATGTTTAGATATATAATATGCTTATATATAATTGATGGGAGAAAGAAATATGGCTAACCAATTTTAAATTACATACACACACCCCAAAAAAAGAAAAAAAAACTGAAAGAATTCAGTATAATAAAGTAACTTCAGAAAGTAACAACACATTATACTGCTTTGATTTTCAGAACTTAAGAAACAAAAGTTTAAGTTTCATAAAAATAAAATATATTTGGAGTAAAAAAAAAAATTTAAATATGAAATTACTACTAAGTTCTGTAATTGAGGAGAACACAATTTCCCTTATTAACAGAAAGAATCACTCGCTTCTCAATAGAAAAAACTAAAACTCTGACTGTGAAATGCCTGATTGTGAAAACATGCATGTGTCAGTAAATTTCAAGAGTTTCTCTTGTTAATTTTTTACAACTCTAGTAACTTAGTACAGTGTATCATCTTTTTGTTGTTGGTTTTTTCTCAAATTGTTTGTATCTTATATTAATATATCATGTAAGCAAGAACCTATGAATGATCTGCATTATTCACCTGCCTTTTACAGATTTTATAATGATGCTACTAGTGTCTTGATGTAGGTAGAAAATATAATATTTGTGGACAACAAAATTTTTGTGCATTGAGGATATTTTTATGATTTGTACACAAGCTTAAAAGCGTTAATGAAAGATTATTTCCCGATTAGTAATATTATTTCCTAGCTGAACTTGTGTATGCGTCAAACAAATTGTGTAATCATGTCGTTATCTAGAATTTCACCATTAAACGTGTGATTAATAATGACCTCATACAATGAAAGTTGAGGATTTTGTTACATCTCTAGTTATTAATAATTTTGATAGGATATATGATTGTTGTTGTAATGCTAAAATTTAGATTTATTAAAACAAAAAGGACATGGAAAATGGATTTTTATCATTTAAGATAATTTTGTAATCTACTGTTAAGTATTTATGATTCTTCAAAATCACTTAAGTGGGCTACTGTGTTACTTTGATATCAGAACTAAAATATTTTTTCCTTTGTATATAAACTTTTATTTCTAACTGATAAAACAAATTTTTTGTTATACTAATGACACTTTTGAATAACTTAGTGAATAAATTCTGCTTTTAAATTTTAACTGGGCTTGGCATGGCTTGCTGGTAAGGACATTTCACTCGCAGTCTGCAGGTTGCGGGATAGAAATCCATCATCAAGCATGCTCATCCATTCAGCTGTGGGGGCATTAAAATGTAATAGTCTCTCACTTCAAAATTTGGGATTGCTCGTGCAGTTCACCCACGAGTAGCTTTGAGTGAGATTCAACAAACAGAAGTAAATTTTTATTACTTATGTATATTTCACACATTGTTTTTCAAAATTAACCCCAAATTAAAGATTCTGGAGAATTTCAAAACACTTTTACTGCTTTAAGAGTATGTTATTGATCTGATAATTAAACAGTATTTTTGTTGCCTGGCAATAAGTCAGTCTTTTGTCAGTTTCTTTTAATTAGTAAACTATTGAGAAAAAGAAAAACTTGAACAATTGCTATAACACCTTATTTCAACCCTATAGATTAGGACTGATGATATTTTAGTAGTCTTTTTCTTCAACTGTCATTTATCATCCCTTCTCTACTTGTTTCAAATCTTTTTACCTTCTACTTTGATGCATATTCTGCAATCTTTTTCAGATCATGAAATTCTCGTCTTAATTTTGTTGATGATTATTCCAAGTCCATAGTCTTTCCTGTTATCAATAAGCCAATTAAGTAACAATTGTGTGTCTTCTTCAGATTCGTCTGCAAATGCTGTATAATCATCTATTATTACAGAAATTCTGGTTTTGTTAACATTGATTCATCCTGTATTAATAATTACCTCTTTCCTCAACTACTAGGCATACAAATTATATAATGTCAGTGATAGCACACACATCCTTGTTTTATACCTTATGGAAAACCAACTACTTAATTCTCTGTCAATTAATCCAATATAAATTCTTCATCATTTTGATATCTCCCTAATCTGCGGCCTGATCTCCATTAACTTCTCATGGTTAACCTTGTCAAAGCTTTTTCAAAGTCTGTTAATCATACCTAAAGATTTCTTTGCACTTTTGTGGCTCTTTCATTTAACATCCTAAGACTGAATATGCTCTATCACATTACCTGACCTCTTTTAAAACCATTCTGATCTTCTTACAGCTCATTCTCAATCACGTTTCTCTGATCAAGCTGATAATTTTGTATTAGCCACACTCCATAACTTCAGGTTTCTTTGGAATTGACACAAAAAACAGACATTTTAAAGTCTATCCTCTATAAAACAAGTTACAAGTTGCATTTTTAATTCCTAGAATTTTCATGTCCCCTAAATATTGTGCTGGAATCTTGTCTGTGCCACAAACGTTTCAAATTTTTAAACTTCTAATAACTTTCAGTAACTCCCTTTCCATAATTGATAAACCATTGTTAATTGGTTCTACCATTTTTTTTTACGTCATTATAAAATTTACATGCTCCACCAATCTGTTCTTAACATCTTCAACTTAAAAATATGTCTAGTCATCCTTACTTTTGATGGCTCCAGTGAAAGATGGGTTAGATATTTTATTCAATTCTTTTTATTCTTCAGTGTCTTTCTTGCAAGTTACTCAGTTATCTGGGCTAAGGTCATTTAGCTATAAAGTGAACCATATTTTTAGACCTTTTATGCAGGAAAAAAAATTATTCTTATTTTGTATTAACTAAAAGTTTGTTATTTACTCATTTCTTCCCATTTTGTTTAAGTGATTGTTTTACTTGAATGACCAATATTTCTACACCAGTGTAAGTTTTCTCATTGTTAATTGTTTCTCAGTTGTTAAGAACTTAAGCTACAAACCGTATGTACAGAAAATAAAAAAAAAATAATAATTTTACTCTGTTAGTAAAAGGTGTCAGTGTATCATGTAATGTGAAGTTTGTTTTATAAATTTGTATCTATAATTCTTTTTGAAGTAAAATTTAATATAAATGTATGTTATATATTTAAGGTTACAATACAATATACATAGCAGTCCTCTGTATTGATTAATTGCCATAACTATAGTTTGGTACTTACAAGTTGTGTATGTTACAGTTACTAAAGTCATTAACGATGACCGAGCAAAAGATTTATGTTTATCCTCCTCATCCACTCGTAGGAGGCAAGTTCATTTGTCACCTTTGTAATGAAGAGTTTGCGTGGGCTTCGGGATTGAATAGACATAAACGAACTGTTCATGGAAAGAAGCAAGTTTTTGAATGTTCGCTCTGTGGAAAAGTCTATCATCACCCAGAAAGTTATTCCAAGCATAGACGAACAGTGCATCAAATATTTGGGCACCATCTTCGCACAAGCTATTTCTAGATGAGCAAAATTGTGTAGTTTGAGATACTAATTATTCTTGTAAATGTAGACTTCAAAATGACCATTAATAAAAGTTTCCCAAAGAATTATGTCTGTGGCCTTTACATCTAAAATAACCTGTTACAAATTTTTCATGGTTAAACAATGCTAGTACACTAGGTGAGTAAGTTTTTTGACTGTATTATGATAAGAATTTATTAATTTCAGTTCTGTGCTCAATAAAATATTTTTATAATTATAACAACCCTCTTCTTTCTGTAGGTTGTTATAATTTAAATATGTTTTTTAAATACGTGATCTTGAATCCAATATAGAAAAGCCTTGGTCTAAAAAAATTTAGGACTGATAATTCATGCAGCTTTAAAAGCATCATTAATTAATTTTTATGTTTTTTTTGTTATTGATTTTCAGTTAGTTCCAATGTTAGTTTATATTTTAAACTAGCAGTTTAGAAACATCATCATAAGTGTTCAGCTCTCAAAGTTTTTGAAACTAATAAAATGTTTCTTGGATTTTTTACCATTAATAGAAAAATAGTAATAGTAGCAGTAAGTTTCATCATTGTATTTAAATTAGATTATAAGAGTTTTTTTTTAATTTCTAAAGCATTCTTATTATTATTTCTTAGTAAAATCATCCCCTCATGGATCAGTGGTACAATCTGGGGATCAATTCCCCATGTTCTAAAGAGTACAGATACTTATTGTGTAACTTTGTACTAAAAACAACCAAACAGAAACCTAATGAAATCTAATGATTGCAATAAACTGTTACTTGATAATTTTTAAAAGCAAATTTTTTTTTATACTGCACTTGTAGAAATAGTTTTTTTGATCTAATACCTGTCATAGTTTAAATACAATACACAGTAAACAAATAATAGTTATACTACAAGGAAAAGTGTCTAAATATGAAAACTACCATTGTTTATAAAATGAATTTGTTGTGTGTGAATATTCTGTAAATGAAAGTTATTCAACAAAACAATGTTTCATTACATAATTTTGGTTTTAAGAAAAATCACAGAGGAAAGTGTACAGCTGAAATTTGTTTCACTGGATTTTGTACAAAACTTGAGTATACGAATCTAATCATATAATGCAGGAACAGGACACAGCCTTGAAAATTGGGAAATATTTTTAATGTTTTAAAACTATTAGATATAACATTACATTTTTTATTGATTAATTTATATAAAAGAAAAATCACATTTCTCATTGTGGGACTATAGGTGCATGGTATAAAGGTTATGGTCAAAGTTCACTATTTCATTACAGTAGCCCAAGAGTTGGCTGTGAGTATTCTTGACCAGCTCCTCTCTCTTTTAGGTTAAAAATTATAGATAATTAATGTAGGTAGCCCTTGTTTGGATATCTGAAACAAATATTTATTGTAATTTTGTATCTAAGTATACCTAAGAAAATGTATGTTACCGACCTGAAACTAGAATTAGAGATGCAGTATCATCCTATACCTTTTAAACCAGGATTAAAGATCTTGTGCTGTTAGTTATACAGAAACAGAATCAAGGTTTGAAGAAAGAATTCTGTTAGTTTTTCAGTTCTGAGCCTATACATATGCAAATGGTTGGTCACGTAGCTGTGAAGCCAGGAATTGAACAGTAGTTTTGTAAAGCGGAAGCCAAGGTTTGACGTAGTATGATGGTTAGTCCTACAGGCCTGAAACTAGAGTTTAAAGCAGAGTTTGTCAACCTATTTGTGCTCAAGACACTCCTATACGTAGTCTACAATTTCCACATCACCCTTAACACTTTGCGAACCAGTTGACAGTGGCATGTCGGGGGGGGGGGGGTATATGAAATATGGGAGCTTTAATTTTTCTTTTAGTACACATAAAACTTTTCAAATATGTGATGTAGTAATTTATATATACATTTGTTTACAATATTTTACCGAAATTACACAACACCCCTAGAGTTTAAAAAACACTGGTGTAAAAAATGGGACTTTAATTGAACAATTACTTGTTTTTAAGATTTATTTACATTTTGAAAAGTAGTACTTATTAGTAGAGGTTTAATTTTATTAGTTCAAAATTGCATGTTACAGTGTATTCAGTTATTTAACACAAAAACAAACACTGTAGGAAATCCACAGTATATTTTATTTTGTGGATACTTATGGTTTCATTAACTGTTATATTATGTAGCTGTGTGTATCTAAAATTCAGCGTAGTGATATATGTATATTAAATAGTGCCGTTTCCAAATCAGAACCTTTTTCTGCTCCCAGAGGTTTTGAATCAAGCATGAAATAAAAATAACGAGACCCAAAAGGGAAGGATTAGCATTAAAAAAATCATTTTTTTCATTAATTTGATGTGATTATGAAGGGTGGAAAACAAAACTCTTCTTTCATTACTTTTATATGATTATTTCTTCATTTATCCACAGGTAAACGAACAAGTTGCCCGTTTTGTCAAACAGAATTTTCCTGTTCTTCAGCTATGAGGAGACACGTGAGGATCCTTCATGGAGAAAGAAGCATTTCTCGTTGTTTTCTTTGTGAAAAAGTCTACAGCCATCCAGAAAGTTTGACTAAGCACTTAAGAATGTCACATGGTGTTTACCATGGTGGACAGCGCCATCAAGTAGACCCAAGCAGACTTGTATAACTGAAGAGTTATTTGTTTTTCTTACATCAGGTGAAAGTAAATATATGTAATAATTAGTAAAGCCAGAAAATTGTAACCATGATTTAAATGCCAAGTAAGAAAATATAATTGCTTATTACATGAACGTTACTTTTCTTCCTTCTGACTTACAGTATTTATATTTGTATAAAGCTTAAAACAAAGAGATTTCCAGTTATTTTTCTGATTAAATCAAGTCCTGTTTATTTTGACATTATGGCCAACAGAATCCAGTTTCTCTGTAAACTTTTGGGTCAGAATATTTTCTGTGTACACTAAAAAATGTAGATCACTTTATAGTCTCCAGTGGTGGTTGTCAAAAAGATAGAAGGAATGTCAAAGCTTTGTGTGAACCTTGGACAGCTGAAAGGAATGTCAAAGCTTTGTGTGAACTTTGGACAGTTGAAAGGAATGTCAAAGCTTTGTGTGAACCTTGGACAGTTGAAAGGAATGTCAAAGCTTTGTGTGAACCTTGGACAGTTGAAAGGAATGTCAAAGCTTTGTGTGAACTTTGGACAGTTGAAAGGAATGTCAAAGCTTTGTGTGAACTTTGGACAGTTGAAACTTGGCGATGCACATCAACACATTTCCTTTACAATAAGTAGACAAATTTCTAGATACATTAAAAAGCACCTGCTGGTTTAGCATGTTAGACCTGAATTCTTGGTATTGGCAAATGGAACTGGATGATGAAAGTAGACTTAAGAGTGATTTCATCTTTCAAGAAGAATGTATTAATTCTACATCATGCCATTTGATCTGAAATACCCCCCACAAGTTCTGAACAGTTGATGTAACTTATTCTGAGAGGGCTGCAATGAGAGAGATGTTTTAAGCACCAGTGTTGGCATATCCTCATCAAGATTGTTCATCCTGGATGTAGATAGCACAATCTTGTTACAGGTGTAGGACAGAGTGGAGTGCATGACTGCATATGCTGAGCTTACCTGAATGCTGACACTGTATGATATAATAAAAACTACTTGCAGCTGTAACTATATTAGATATTACTTCCACTTCTTGTATGGTAGAGAGTTCATCCTTCAAATGGACCATATTCGATGACGAGGAACCAACTTTGAGACTAATAATGGCTGTAGACGGCTTGAATGGGTAATGAAGAAAAACTTTAATATAAGTTTAACACAACAGCAAATGTACAACGTTTCGACAAGGTTTTGTCGTCATCAAAACCTTGTCGAAACGTTGTACATTTGCTCTTTTTATAGATTGATTAGGTCGACTATTCCATGATGAGTAAAGTGGAAAGTGTAGAGGACGACGTTTGGAAATTTGTTGTGATTGGTTGTTTATCCTTGGTTCTGATTGGTGGAGTGTATTCATGACGTATGTCTTCAGTTTTTGTGATGGTTACCGCTTTCATACTGTAGAAATAAGAGAGCAATTCTGCTATGTTAGTAAAAAAACTGGATACCTAAAAAACAACAATACTTCCGAACAGTTAGCAAATCTCCTGAACAGTTAATACTCATATGTAGTTTAATTATACTCCCGAATAAATAACAATACTTCCGAACACTTAACAATACACCCAAGCAGTTAACGAATAATCTCCAACGCTTAATGGCCTGGCATGTCCTGATAGTTAGGGTGCTCGACTCGCAATCTGTGGGTCACGGGATCGAAACATCTCGTCGAATATGCTTGTCCTTTTGGCCGTAGGGGTATTATAATGTGACGGTCAATTTCATTATTTGTTGGTAAAGAGTAACCCAAGAGTTGGCGGTGAGTTGTGTTGACTAGATTCCTCTAGTCTATTAATCCAAAATTAGGGACGGCTAGCGCAGATAGTCCTCGTGTAACTTTGCGAGAAATTCAACAAACAAACTAACAGTTAATGGTTACTCCAGATCACTTAACGAAACTTCCAAACAATTATTAGGCCTAAATACTCCAGAACAGTTACTGATATTCCCGAACAATATACGAATACTTTCGAAAAATTAATAAAATTCCGAACAGATAATGATAACGTTAGGCCTAATATAGGTTACCTGGCCTCTTTGAATGAATAAAGACATCTTGCCAGTAGAACCTAATACAGACTTTCTTTGGGGAGAAACTTAGAATAAATTAGTGACCATTTCTGTCGCCGAAATTTTTTTCTTAAAGGATCAATAAAATGAATTAATTACTCAGTCAGTCGTGCGAAGATTTGCGGGAGCCTTTCTTGGCATTTTGAGGAGTTTTAAAAAAAAATCTATGTTTGCTGACCCATGCCTTCCATTTCTCATCTAATTAAAATCGCAAAAATTATAAGGATGTCTAGTTATAATTATTTTTGGTAAATCTTATCTTATTTAATCGAAAATACATTAGCGAAAATGATAACTAATGAAGAAACAACACCAAGCGGGTTCGGGGAAAAATATGGCCACACAAATCTTGAGATAAAGTATAATGTTACTTGTCATACACAACTAGAAACCGGGTTTCGATACCCGTGGTGGGCAGAGCACAGATAGTCCTTCCTGCTTAACTACAAACAAATCTTTACTGTAATTGGACATGATTAAAACTTTTCGACATCCATACTTCTGCCCCCCCCCCCCAGTGGCATAGCAGTATGTCTGCGAATTTACAACGCTAGAATCCGGGTTTCGATACCCGTGGTGGGCAGGGCACAGATAGCCCTTTGTGTAGCTTTGTGCTTAACTACAAACAAATCTTTAGTGTAATTGGACATGATCAAAACTGTTCGACATCCAAACTTCTGTCCCCCTCCCAGTGTCACAGCGGTATGTCTGCGAACTTACAACGCTAGAATACGGGTTTCGATACCCGTGGTGGGCAGGGCACAGATAGCCCTTTGTGTAGCTTTGTGTTTAACTACAAACAAATCTTCAGAGTAATTGGACATGATTAAAACTGTTCGACATCCATACTTCTGCCTCTGATCTTCCGCTATTCCAAACTCTCTTTTACCCCTACTGAAAGTTATCAATATATTTAACATGAAATACGTTTAGTTCTAAGTCGTTGGGACCTGGCATGGCCTGGTGGTTAAGGAGCTCGACTCACAATCTGAGGGTCACGCGTTCGAATCCTCATCATCGAACATGCTCCCCCTTTCAGCAGTGGGGGGCGTTATAAGTGATGGTCAATCCCACTATTCGTTGATAAAAGAGTTGGCGATAGGTGGCGTATTCCCTCTAGTGTTTCACTGCTAAATTATGGGCGACGAGCACATCTAGCCCTCGTATAGCTTTCCGTGAAATTCAAAGCGAACAAATCAATCTAAAATTTTTGATATGTGAATAGGTTTTGATAAATAAGGTTAACTATTTCTGTTTTTAATTTATATCCAACTCAATACTCTTCCTGACTTAACGACTGTTAGTTAAAACTTGACCAGCATCTTCCCAACTGTGGGTTAAAACCTGAATAACGTATTATCGACCACTAGTTAAAACTTCACTGAAATGGTTCAGACTGTGGGTTAAAACCGGACTAACATATTATCGACCACTAATGAAAACTTCACTGACATGGTTCAGACTGTGGGTTAAAACCTGACTAACATATTATCAACCACTAGTTAAAACTTCACTGACATGGTCCAGACTGTGGGTTAAAACCTGACTAACATATTATCGACCACTAGTTAAAACTTCGCTGACATGGTCCAGACTGTGGGTTAAAACCTGACTAACATATTATCAACCACTAGTTAAAACTTCACTGACATGGTCCAGACTGTGGGTTAAAACCTGACTAACATATTATCAACCACTAGTTAAAACTTCACTGACATGGTCCAGACTGTGGGTTAAAACCTGAGTATCATATTATCAACCACTAGTTAAAACTTCACTGACATGGTCCAGACTGTGGGTTAAAACCTGAGTA
>NW_013667109.1:159871-169390 GCF_000517525.1 Limulus polyphemus
AAACTTTAATATAAGTTTAACATAACAGCAAATGTACAATGTTTCGACAAGGTTTTGTCATCATCAGGTATCTTGTCGAAACGTTGTACATTTGCCTTTATGTTAAACTTATATTAAAGTTTTTCTTCATTACCCATTCAAGCCTTCTCCGACCATATATCACTAAAATGGCAAATAAATGTAAAAACCCAGAAAGTATGATTGCACATTGCATAACCAGTCCTTGAAATTAGTGATGGCATATGGCAAAGCCTTCTGAAGAGCCATAGCATTTTGATAAATGTCAAGTGCGATGATAAAAGAAAAGAAAAAAAACCTCATAAAATATATTACTTTAATATGCAGCATATAAACTCTCTCAATTAACATTTATTTTGAATATGCATCTCAGTCCATATGCTTGCTTTACCATGTATATGTACATTGCTTGAAGAAAGGCAAAAAAAAAGTAGGTAGGTAACATTACAAATAGTTTCCACTTCTAAGCTCTAATGCATATTTTAATATTTCATGTGGACCAATGAAAATACTGATAATTTCCTGTTTAGTAATTTTTACACTGTATTAGTTTAATCAATAAAAAATTTAAAAAAATCAAAATGTGATTCAAAACTAACACACGATGCCAAGCCCTGTAGTTTCATTTTGAATTACTGCAAGTTTAAGTGTCAGAAGAAACTGAAGTTTGTTACCTTAAATTTGCAAAAGGCTGACTTATTTTAAATACTTCTTCAACAAGCAAAAAGAAAAGACTAGTCAAGTTTTACATTATATGGGGAATAGGTAATGGTGTTAGAAGTCCTTTACTATATTTTGCTAACATTAAACAATATAGCCCCTTTGTTGTTGTTGTTTTCTTTTTTGTAAGTATCATTAGATTTGGACTTTCTACTAAAGTTGAATGATTGTATGGGCATAATGTGACAAAAGTTTATGCCCCAGGTTTATGTAGGAAAACCGCCTGTAATTTTATGGTTTCACCAAACATATTTAATACTTATAAGACCTAATGTAAGTTTTTTTTTCTTTTTTACCATGGTAAAAAAAATGTCTTGTACCCTTGTCCTTAAGTGAAAGAATCTCATCAGTCTAGACGACAGCATTTGCTGTGGTGGTGTCTTGATTAATGCACTTATGGTAGTTTTTGTTGTTGTTGTTTTTTTGCCATGGATTCTTTGCCCTACTTTTAAGGACTAGATAAGCACATTGAAATAGTACAACTATGTTATACACCCTGAATTGTTTCAGCAGCACAGAAACATTGAAGGATTTTGTTGCCAACTTCTATCAGAAAGCAGATTAAAGTCGTGAACTTAAAATTGCAAAACCTTCAAGGTAAGAAGCATTGGATGCTGCTTGTAAAGTAATTGGCTTAATTTCAGCTACTGGAATAAGGTGTCTTTATGCAGTTTTACCCTCACAGAACCAAGGATCTGTCTTTCTGACAACTAGATGATGGTGGAAGATCTCACGTGAAGATGGCAGAAATTGATGACTGATGGTTGTTTCCAGGTTCTGGAAACTGTACCTACATTGTTCTTCCGTAACAAGCTACGTGAATTGCACATTCATTAATGCTTAGAACAAATGTGCTTTGATGTCATATCGACAAGCACCTTCACCCTGAATGACATACAACATGGCATAAGTGCTACATTCTGTACAGCCTTTTCCAAGAATGTTTAAGCTTACACTGCCGACTGAACTTCTCACCTATCGCAGACTGAGTTGACTTGGAAATTGCAATCCTGGCTTGTTCATTAAGCCTTAGTCTTTCCTGTGTATTTAACAGGGGCATCAGCTAAAGCTGCACTTATAAAGAAAACTACTGTGAAACACTCATCAGACCTAAACACTGCAGTCCAATTCATAGATGATGCATCCTTCAGTTGTACCTTATCAGCTGTTGATGTTGAGTGTTCATCAGGATTGGACAGATAAGGATGAACCAAAGTTGGATCCAGTGAGTGATTTATCACATGAAGCAGGTGTTAAATTTACATCTTTGCATAGCTAGGAGAAACTGTTCTTGTGCACAATACACTATCAATTTGTTTAGAATTTTTTACTCATCTCAAAGCATAGGTTTCATTTTCCCATTCTTTCTCTGATCCTATTAACAAGCCTCTGTTCCCTCCCTTTTATTACCTCCCAACATGTGATCAGAAAAACTTCTAATTGGTAATTGTAACTTAGATTTGAAACTAGTGGCAAGCAGTTTATAAAAACCCTTAGATACAGCACTTTATGTCAATGTAGACTCAATAAAGTGGTGTGAAAAGTAGTTTTTGTGAGATAGTGAAAACTTAAATGGGCAGAGTAAAGCAACTGAATGTAGTGTGAAGTTAAGAAGACTGTGATATTTTCAGATAGCACCAATTTCCCCCAAGAGCAACAAGACATGTTCACAGAACAGCAGGAAATTCTACAAAATATTTACTGCAAAGTAATTCTATATTCTCAGATGAACTAAGGGTGTAAGAAATAAATATACAATCACAGTAAACAATCTATTCAAACAAATACAGTGAAAATTAATATTACATGCCACAATAGACAGTCATCTTTACTTGTGAGTTATTGTGGTGAACTTGATATTCTGAAAGAATTAATCTGGGAGGTCCACAGTATAACTGGAGGATTGACAGCATATATCATGAAATGATAGTAAATTCAACTAAAACTAACTGAATTTGAACAAAGAAATAAATAGGCTGAACACGGTATATAATACAGTGAAAACAATCGTTATTTATATGAAAGATACAAAGACATTTCAGCTCAAATTCTCATCAACCAGGATTACAATTTTTTCTGTTAATATTGTGTATCACTAGACATTCAGAGGAAACACAACTCCCTCACTGCATTTGGAGAAATCGTATGTTCTTCATATGTACAGGGAAGATTCTGACAAGGACCAGGCAGCATGTACCATAGAGTTTTCACACTTGGTAGCTCTGAAAACAAGGATAACAACACCCATTCAGTCATTAATTTCTCGACCACGTGTCCATTCTAGTTTACAAAGTAGATCAAGCAGATTGTGATAACTGATGAAACTCTGCCTTTTAGCTCGAAAACTAAGGATTGTTAAGCCCTTTTGGTGCAATCAACAAACCATCCTAAATTTAAGTAATCATACAATGTAGCTTTCTCTGAGTGTGTAATGGGGTAGTTTTAGCAACACGAATTTTTAACCCTGGTAAATAGACTTAAAAAGTATTAATTCCTCAGAGTCTTCCAGCTATTATTTATATTTTGAAGCTTGAAATATAAATGATTTGTATTTAATGGCTCCTAGATGACACCACCAGGGCTACCAAGCATAGCTTTGACAGGTAACATACACATTACAGAAGTGCTTCTTGCAGTAACCAGTGATGAGCTGTATAAACTAGAAAGGCTACTTGATGCATAGATACATGGCAATCTTATGTAAAGTAATACACATGTTTTGTCCCATGCGTGTGTTAAATGTTAAAAACATTACTCAGAGTTCTTCATAAGTGTTTTTAAAGCAACTTGACAAATTAATCAAGCACATAAAGATTTCAGTAATAAATAAGAATACAATGAGGGCAGGCAGTTTTGTGTCATACCATTAAGCATGTGTAAAATGCTTGCCAACTTAATGAAGCTAATGGACCTTACACTGAAGGGGTTGCAAAGGGAGAAATGCTTGGTATGCATCATCAAAGTTGTTTTGGTATTTGGTCGCTTATTTGAGTCTGTGGATGAGAACTTGAAAATAGTATTCCAGTGGATAAAACAGGGTTGAAACTGAAACCAGGAGAGTGCTTGCTTATTTGGATATTATTGGAGTTTCTTGATCTCATTGTACAGAGAGATGGAGTTAGTCACTGTGAGAGATTGGCTTCAACTCGTGTCCAAATTCGTCAAGATAGCAGCACCATTGTCTACTCTCACTAAATTTTAGATGATCTTTGGATGGAGTTAGAAATGTGACCAAGCATTCCAATCCCTAAAGGTTGCTTCATTGGACGCTTCAGTTAGTGGAGGCTTCTCCATTGGTTAATACACTGGCACAGTTCATTGATAAAATATTGGTGGAGACTGTAGAGATCCAGATGGAACAGAGAGCCAATTTCAATAACAAACTGTTTCCTGAATTGTGTAAGGTGTTAAGTGTGTTGAAGATATGCAATTCACCTTTTCACCCCAGGCTGTTAATTTGGCAAAACGGGCAATACAGACTGTCAAGCAGATGTTTGCTAAGTTTATTAATCCTAGCCAAACCAACTGGGTTGAATACTTGCTATGCATGATGATGGCATACAGAGCAACTGAGCAGATATCTAGAGGCTGTTAGTCAAATGTGCTCATATTCAGGTGGGAAATACTATTCCCTATTTGCATAATGTATGGTCCTCCTCTACAATAAGACATCTCACAATGTTCATGGAAATATGTGGTTTACCCAACAAAACTGGGAAAGACTTCTTGAAGACAGACCAAATGTTATGACAAGGTGGTAAAGAAATTGATGTACCAGTGTGGAAAGTGGGCATGGTTTTTATACATGCCAGCAGCAAAGAAGCAATTTGTACTTTGGCAGATTGGTCCATCAACATTCAAGATGCAGCAGAAATAAGCTATGGTAATGCGTGTGGAACACGTCGATAAGCTGCGTGTATATGTCATAGATGAACCTCTTGTGCACTGGCTTAAACACGAGTTTGAGGTTGTGACTGATGAGACATATGAGGACGAGAACATCGTCTCAACTCATACTGACTCACCTGATGAGGAATAAAAATCTGTAAGTGCTTATCAGGATGTCCATGATGAGTCCAGTAAAGAGTATATGAAGTTAGCAGCAAAACACATCTCTGACAGTTTGGTCTGGCCGCCAATGTCGATCTCCTGATCAACATGGTGAAAGTAATTGATCATGACAGATAGGACAGTTATTTGAAAGGCTACTGATTACAATAGCACAGCACTACTTGTTTTCAGAGCCTTCAAGTGGTGTGTAAGGTACAATGTATGCACTGCATTGTATGATTATGACACCTGGGACAATTACTAGTGCAAGCAACCAATGATTGAAAGGGTGGTGGTGTGAGGAAACACCACTCTAGGGTTACCACTCAATTATCCCAGTGAAAATGGTTTGTTGATCATACAATTAATAGAACTGAAAGGGCTTAGACACCCTTGCTTTCTGGGCAATTGAGAAGTTTGACTAAATGAGGTATCCAATAAATATTGAGCGATAGCTGCTCGATTATGAAGCTAAAACAACTGGAGTGAATGGATATAAGACCTAGTAGATCAACAGTTTGCACCACTGAAGATGGTAGCTAAGAGTTCAAAAACTTAGTTGTGAGGGCATTTCATCCCTTCTCTTCATAGTTTTCTGATGGTATTACATAGTATGATGTAAGCCTCACATGCTGTGATTCCCACTTTACTTATTTCATAAACTATGACTAAAAGGACATTGTGACCCTCGCTTTCCAAGCCAGTGAGTGAATTTTCAGATGTGAAACATTCTACAGAACATGCTGTCTTAAACAGCTGCTAAAAACAAAGTCCATAATGAAAGACAAGGGAAGTATTGGTGAAGGCTAATGGGGAAAGGTAATGGTTAGCATCATCTAGTCTAAGTCAGCAGCATCGACTCCCATTCGTACCTACTGGAACCAGAAGCTGTCAGTTTAACAACCAGTTTAGCAGATGTTGTTCAATTGTTAACCTGATGAAACCTAGGGATCAGGAAGTTCTTGGGATATATGTTTTACAGATGATACAGAGCATGAATGTATACAAAACCCATATAAATGGTATTTGAACAATACCTGAAGTCACAGTTCATAGTCATACCCATACATTATGACCCCTATTAATCTATGCACTATATTTAATGTGGACCAATTAGAGTTCACCCAATCTTGTGTTTGAATCTAGACCTCCAGTATTTAAGGTCAAGTTTTAGTGAAGGCCAATTTCTCTTTCCTAGTAAACCGATGGTTCCTTTGCTAAAGTATTGCTGAAACTTTTCTCGATCTACAAGACTTGAATGCCTTTACACTGCTAGTTGATCATCTGATCTATCATAGGTTGAGTTGAATATTTCAATCCTGACTTTTTCTTTTTAAAGCCATGACTCTTGACCACTGTTTATTTTAACTCTGAAACTGGAGAAAGAAGAAAACGTATTACATGATGCACAACACTTTGATGAAGAATTGAATGTCCTTGGTGTCATTCCCGAGACATGAGTCAGGAAAGATAATGTTCTAGTTTCAAACGACCACCAATAGCACAAACTAGGCCCCGATCTTATCATAGGCCAAATCGTTGCTGGTCCTCCTTATAAACACCATAACAGGACCTGCTACCTGGAGGAGCAGTCCCAAGAGTACACTACCACCTCTGAAAGGTTGGTATGTCACAGTGTCTTGTGAATTCAACTTTAGACATCACCTGAAAGTTCGCAAGAATACAGACCCAAGTGACATCTGCCCTCATCAGTGTCAGTGTGGAGCCAGGGCACAAAAGCTGAAAGGCACTCCACAGGCCCTGGAACCCCAGCCATCAAGAAACTACCAACGGTATCCTCAGTAGTAGCTATTACATGAGATAGACATGACTACACACTGCTGTGAACAATGATTTTGTTTATTTGTTAACTCATGTTTCTTTCCTTTACTGTTCCAGTTTGATTTATTATCTGTTTAACTGTCCTGAACTTGTCATGTTGTGGATGCTTTGAACCTTCTGCTGGTCAATAAACTTGAACACCACAAAAAAAACTTATGCTAATAGTCAAAGTAGAGTAGTGACTTCACTTGGGAGTCCCTGGGGCACAGCAAGGTGTTGATTGCTTCAGTATGCCATAGAAACTGAACTTTAAAGACATTGTATCACCACAAGTATATACCATGTTATGTCAAATCTATAGTTATCTGAGCCAGCCATCATTCTTTTCTGCACAAGCTGACTAATGCCTCTTCCCAAGTTGATGACCAAACCTAATTTAAAGTAATGAGAGCAGCTGCATCTTTAGCTTGTCATCTACCCTCCTGTATTTGCTGCAATAATAGACATAACAGATTTAATTCTATATCCAGGGGCCTGGTATGTCACAGTTAAAAAGGCTCTATCATTCATACTTTTAAGATATTTTTCAATGCCTTTTCTACATTGGTAAAATACATATAAATGCCTTCATTATATTTCACATTTAAATCAGTAGTTTTAAGCTGAGCAAATTTACAGTCATTTTAAGGAAAACTGCTTTACTGTTCCTTCTGTAAAATAAGCCCCCAGTGGCACAGCGGTATGTCTGCGGACTTACAACGCTAGAATCCGGGTTTCGATACCCATGGTGGGCAGAGCACAGATAGCCCATTGTGTAGTTTCTGCTTAATTACAAACAAACTGTAAAGTAAAGATTAAAAAATATTTTCTATTCCCCGCACTGTTATTTATTGATCGTAAGTTAATTTTGTCTCAATTTCCATATCTGAAATAGAAATTGTACGTTGTATTAACGTACATACTTTAGTAACACTATATAGCACTCACTTTTGCTCATCTAACATTTCAAACTTTGAAAAGCCCAAACAGCACATTTTTCGGTCAATAAAGGAATAAAAATGTTTTGTACAATGGAAAATGTAACCCACCATTTCCCAAAGGTTAAAATATTTGATGATTCGTGTGCCAATCTGGACCAGTTGGTACTGGACACTAACTTATACTATAACTACCTTATTTTATTAATTAAAATGTTATGTAAATAGAACTTAATGGTATTTTTTTTTCTGTTTTATATCAAGAAATTAATAAGCAATATGTAATTATCATTTCTTTTAAATTATTTGCATATTTTCCAGTATTATTTCACTGGCCTCTAAGAACTGAAAAGGCCAAAACAATCTGCTGCAGAAACACAGGAGTGATTGTTTTGCGATTTTTCACCTTATGTATCTCGGACTGTGGTAATCCATACTATCGCATATTTTCAGTGGATGTGCTCTACTGGACTATTATTTCACATACCAACTTTCAAGGCAATCCATTAAGAAATACCCGGGATATAACATTTCCAATTTTGATAAGAGTTTCTTTCCATATTTTTTCTTATTCGCACCAAAAGTACGGAAACTTTATTTGATAGAAAAACATACTTAACTTTTATGCATTTTTCAAATTTGGTACACTGATAGATTTTCTCAGCCTACAATTAGTAGTCACACTTGGTTTAAATATAAGCCACCTGTACAAAGTTATTCAACAAAAAAACGCTCAAGATTGACGAAAATGTTTGCGCGCACGCCTACGCAAAAAGTAACGTGAGCTATCGGTCTATCATTTTTACTACAGCTTCACCTAAGAGTAAAAATGGGCCGTTTTTTGTCATTCGGATTAAAGACGGGTGATTTAGAGCAGCAAAACTATAAGGTGAAAGGACATGCAGATACATGGGTATATTGGTTAGGCCGCGCAAAATAAATTAGCAGTTTCTAGCTCAAGTTTTCAAAAGAATCATACCGGTGGACAGTTGTTGTTGATTATTCATCGCCAACTTTTTATCTTGAATTTACTCAATTTTACGACATTATACTAATTAAAGAGCGTTTAACACCACGCGATATTAGCTCAATCAGTATAAATAATGATGCTTGATACAGCTGTACCGATTGCATAGGTTGATGACAAGAAACTGTTAATCTAACTTCCATGGCGTTACTATAAAAGAAGCTATTAACACTGTTTTAGAGAGTAAAAACTACTGCACTATATTTTAAAAAATCTGGTTGGTTCTGTAAAGTAAAGGTCTGATCCAATTAATAGGGTTGTGATCCTAAAGCTCGTGGGTTACTATCGAGTGTCACTTTCTTACTTGCTATGGACAAAAAAGTCATGATATCTAATCAAAAACACCTTAGGTATGAAAAAAAGGTGACCCCAAAAAACGAGTGAGTGTGCAACTTAAAGGAATGAATCAAAACTGGTGATCAAAACGGTAGTTACACTTATAGCACTGATAAGAATTTTACAGCAAATATTCATTCGTTGGTTAGCTAGGCCGCGTATTTTGTTTTACCCACCAAAGCTTAACAAAAATCGCGGCCTGGCTATTTAAAAAAGAATAATTGCTGTAAAATTCTTATCAACACTATAAGTTTAGCTGCCGATTTTGATTTAATTCCTTTAAGTCGCACACTCAATCCTTTGGAAATAGATCGCTATATCATACACAATGTTGATAGGGCTAAGTGCCTATCTCCATTAAATTTCTACTTTAAGAATAAGACAACCTGCATTAGACGTCATAATTTGCCACGGAGATTTAGATACTACTGGTGAATTTAAAAAGGGTATTCATGTATAAATACGCGTTGGTGAATATATCTTGAGAACAAGTGTGATTTAGCAATCGATGTGTTCGAAGGAAAACGAGGTTTGATTATAAACAAGATTACCACACTTATGATATACAACATTGTTTATTGACAAAAAGGGGACATAGATAAACGTTTC
>NW_013667109.1:170390-171197 GCF_000517525.1 Limulus polyphemus
TGCCGAACATGCACTCTCAGTCCTTTTTTGACCGCACCATTTTCTTTTTACACCTAAGGTGTTTCGATTAGATCAATCTAACATTGTAGCTACATGATACAGTCATCAATTCTGCAAAAGTTCACAGTGTCGTTATGATTATTTTTTACTAGCTGATAACCCACGCAATGCCAGTTTGAGAAACATAAGTAGTGAAACATTGCTATTTTCCCACATCCAATCACTTAAGAAGAAAAGGCAAAACCCCTGGTGCACACTAAATCTTTTGATTCAGAAAATGCACTTTCACCACTCTAAAAGTGATGTTACACACTATAATTAAGTCTTGGTGAAATCAATAAACTGAGCAAAATGCACACACAAGATCCATCAGTATCTATACAAGTGTGATATCATTTATAGGGTATCCAGTAGAAATACTGAATACAAGTCAAATGAGTTATATACATAAATGTTTCAATACTGTATAATGAGTCAGCCCTTGACATTTTGGTGTTTGTTTGTTTGTTTTAAAGTCACAATGGCTATGGGAGGAATCGAGCCCTGGATTTTAGCATTTTAAATCTATAATCTTACCGCTGTCCCACCTGGGACGTTTTAGTGAACAATTATTATTGTAGCACATATGATTAAGTCAATAAATAATTCTATGCATTACGAGTTAAGAAAATAAGTACAACGAAATTAAATAATAGGTTGAACAATCGCCAAGTTTTTATATATTTTTATTTAAAGAAGGATGACGTTTCGAGCTAGCGCTAGCTCGAAACGTCATTTTTCTTTAAATAAAAAATATATAATAACTTG
>NW_013667109.1:171218-177170 GCF_000517525.1 Limulus polyphemus
TTTATTTAAAGAAGGATGACGTTTCGAGCTAGCGCTAGCTCGAAACGTCATTTTTCTTTAAATAAAAATATATAATAACTTGGCGATTGTTCAACCTATTATTTAATTTTGATATTTTCGTCGCCTATGCGGTTTTGACTATATTTGTATTTCTTAAAATAAGTACAACATCCTTTGTGAAATTATATTTGCTGTCGTTACAGGTTAATGAAGGATCACGAGAGAGAAATAATCCAAAACAGTAAAAAACAAATATAATTTTATTTGATATTAAAAATACTTTTAATGCATTATATTTTTTCTAAGTCTTTTGACTATATTATCATTATAAAATGTCCTTCATGTTCTGAAAATCAATTTACAACTATCCAGGACCCAATATGGATCTTAGTTTACTATTCACTCACAACAGAAGAGCATGCAGCATCTTTGTTATTACTGAAGTCGAGACAGCTGGATACAGTGCTCTTGTTATCTGCCACCTCATCAACCTCTGACTTCTGATCCAATCAGTGTATCACGAGTAAGTCAGTATGTACAAATAAGAATTTTCAGTGTGTTCAATGTAATTTCACATGGGAGACCACTACAGCTTGTTCTTTGATCGTTTGAACAGTTAAAGATGTGGACCTGTCCAGCCAGGACTAAGTTGCTTCTCCAGTACTGACACACATCAAAGGTAAAACCCAGTCCCCAAAGCTTAAATTTAAATTATATCATTGTTTCGTCATAACATCTCTTTGGAAACAAGGCTGCTTTACCCATCTTATCATAAACAAATTTATACGCATCTGCTAATGAAGACTTCTGGCAGCTCTAAAACATGTTTAGTTAAATAAGAGATGGACTGTATTCCAGTGTCAACCACTGGTTAAGCTTTGGTCAACATTATCAAGTAATTAGATGATTACAATTAAAGTCTCTGAAGGAGGACATGTTAGTGCCAGAAGAAATCAATCCAGGTTTGGATAATTCAAACTAGCAAAGGTAGAAGCTGCCATTGCCTGTCAGTCATCAACCTGTCTGCTGTTGGCCAGAAAAAAACTGTCGTTGTTCCTGTTACACAACAGGATACAGTTTCTGTTCCAGTATCCCTTCTATTCAGAGTGCTGTCTTTAGGATCAAACTGCTGCAACCACAGTGCAGCCACAATAATAGGCTCTGAAGAACATTGTCTACCAATTGGAAACCACTATGGTTAAATTGTGTTGGTGCTTACAGCAATAGAGCTGTAAGTTGAGGATTTGTAGTGTCATGAGATTTTGTCATCTCAGAACTACATTAAAAATAAACATAAAAAAAAAGGCCAAGCCACTTCAGTACAGCAGTTAGCTTCTTCATATTCAACGACTTGTTTAACTACCTGAAATTGATTTGCCACAGAAATAAGCGTAATCAGACATGAGATGCACCTGAAGCCTGTGTTTTTCTATGTGGATTTACTTAGGTAGTCCTTGAGAAACTTGGCAATATAAACTGCTGAGTTCAGCATCAGGCATTGCACTACCTCCGAGCCTTGTATTTCTACAGAACTACTTGCCTGAAATGCTTCAAAAAGTCCAGCACCCTCCTTTCCTATGCCTTTGACCAACATACAAGGTAACATTCTTAGACCCACTTAGCAAACAAGCCAGGTGTGAAAGATAGATAAGCTCTTACAGACAGTGTACAAAGTTTGAAAAAAATGCATAAATAAAAATATATACATTCTATATTATAGAAGAGATTGGGTTCATGATACTTACACATGAAAGACCTGAAATGATGATTCCAGAGATAATGAATTAAATGTAATAACGTTACAAGTGTAAAGAAATTACAAATTATTCAACAAATACTCTTAATCAATTGGCAAAAAATAGTCTATATTTTGACAAAATGAACAAGAACATTAGTAATAAGTGAAGACTTCTCAACATTTTCCAAATGAATAAGAATTACGTTTATTTTTTTAACACATCAATTTGATGCCTTATTTTCAGATAAATAATACAACTGTAGATAAGAGTCACAAACTCGAAAGCTACTTGGTAATTAATTTCATGCATGAACTCGTGTAGAATAAAGTAATCAAGTTAAAATAATAATTTAAGATTCCCATTTATTTGTAATTACAATATTCTTATTGACGTCAACATAATGTTTTAGGTCAATAAAGAAAAAACTCATTTCTATATATATAATAAAATTTGAAAAGCAGTTTGTGGCATTGTTAACTTTTCTTTCACTCAATAAAGCTAATAAATAAAAATGAATCTTATATTGTTCTTTGCAATTACAGATTTTCTGATGAACTGAGAGCTAGGAACACCACAAACCATTTCAAAGTTTTTTAAAAATAATATACAGGCTGTCTATCCACTAATAACATGGTTTAAAAATCTTACACAAACTCTTAGAATCGCACAAAAACAATTAATTGATCTGTCAAGGTACTATGCTTAAAATAGAGTGTACATGTTGTTGCGTGAAAAATTTGGTGTGGCATGTACAACACTTTCAACACATAGACTACTAAGAAAGATGTGATGCATTTTTACAATTTATATTTTTTCCTGGAAACCCTATATATATAGGCACGTAAAAGGTCATCTTTGATGCAATAGTCCTAAATATTAAGACCACAAATCTCAATCTAATGCATCAGCTCCCGGTTCCACACTGGATGATGGACACAGATGTGTCGTCGCAAGTTTGATTTTCTGGTAAAGCCTTTTCCACAGACATGACAACAATGATTTTCTTTATTTCGATGTTGAAAGAAGTGATGATTCTGCAAAGTGTTGGATGTGTTAAACAATTTACAACACTCTGGACACTGGAAACGACGTCCTACTGAAGTTTCCACCCACATCATTTTCCACTGATAGCGTGGACCTATAGACACATTAGAAGAAAAATTATAGTTACTTTTGAAATAGATTAAGTTACATATGATTCACAGAATAATAGACTATGACAGATATTGCTTCACTAAACTAGTCTCCTTCAATACCATGAACATATTATTTTTAAACAGAAATTTTAACATGTAATTAAATTTGATAATGGGTTTTACACATTGCAGAAAGTACAAGGACACAAGTGTCAGTACGAAGCCTAAAATACCATCACTTATAATACTCTCCACACAATTCCCAATTTGGATTTTCTAACAAAAAGAAAATCAATAATAATAATTATTTACTGCACCTACGATGTACTTTGAAGATCACAAGACTGACAAACACTTAATACACTTCTTCCTTCACTCCACTATCTATGAAATGAGCACATGAGGACGTGTATTTATGGTTGTTTGCATCTGCTGCAAATTAGAATGAAATAATATAATGCAGAAATAAAATTACACTTTCAGAGAGATTACTTGCCAATAATACACTAAAAGTATATGTTCTTTTACACTTTCAGTGATACTGCTTGTCATTCATATACTAAAAACCCATGTAATATCTCATAACCTGACTTATGTTCTTGTTAAACAAGCTGTTACTTTTATTTGGTTCTAAAAGTTTAAGTGTAGATATCAATCCTCATGTATAAAAGTAAGCTCTAGAAAAATTGTATTAAATATATGTTAATCATCACATGCATTTGAAATAATAAAATATGCACTTCAGTATCTGCTATATCATAACCGAAATGAATACATATTAGTATACTGGTTTCGTGTTTATATTTTTCAAAGTGTATCTTCAATACCTATAATGTGCTATTACAAAACATTTTTCTTTTAGAATTTAGTGGTTATGAATTAGGCACAGAATTCTTATCTTAGTTTAGATGCCCAAGTTCTAATCCACAAAACATTACAAGGCTAACACATTTTTGTTTATACCTGGTAGTCACAGAAATTTTAGTTCAAAAGGCCAGGTTTTAATCCAGAAAACCACACAAGTCTAGCACATTTTTGTGTTTTTATTTTTTTTATACCTGGTAGTCACAGAAATGTTCTTTCATGTTTGATTTTCGAGTGAAGGCCTTCCCACAGAACTGACAACTGTACTTGCCCTTGTTCTGGTGTTGATAAAAGTGATGACTCTGTAAGGCGCTGGATGAATTAAACAACTTTCTACAATCTGGACACTGGTATTTATGCCCATACGGTGTCTGAACCCTCATCATCTTCCAACGATATCGTGAACCTATAATCAATGATACAAGATTGTATTATTGATTGTAATATTCTTAATATCTGTAGTAATAATCACACATTAGTTGCAATAACCACTTATATAGTTTTTTTTTTTTGCTATTCCACACCTACACACCTTTTGTAAATATAAACAAGGACCATAAAAAAACAGCATTTTTTGTTTAATAAAACTGTATGTGATGACGCACATATAGCTTTTGAACTTTAATTTTTCATAATCACTGTCGCATGAGATACAAAGTATAATCTAGTCGTATGAAATTTATTGGTAATATAACTGATCATCAGCTGAAGTGAATTGTGTGAGTAAACATGCATTCTTAGAAATGTAATACACGGGTAACTAGCATTCAGTTTTCAGAAGCTACAAGGTTTTACAGCTTTCAAACACCTGATATAATATAAATGGTGTTTCTGTATCACAATATTTAACTGTTAACACCACAGCAGATGAGGATCTAGCACCACAATCTCACCTTTTATAGTTAATTTTTGAAGCTGCTGCCTGAAATTACGCTACTAACAGTCATTATTTTTATATTTACACAAGTTTTTACACTGTACCATCAACATGAAAACCACATTAAAAAAGTCAAATCCATCGACAGGATTTTTCATAAAATCTCATTTACCTAGATGGCTAAAAATCTTGCATTTGTTAACTTACACCAGATACATACCATCACATTGAGGTCACATTACAAAACACTGAGTGTGTAAAGTCTGAGTCATGTCAATATCGAATCAATATACATGTATATTGTGGCACCAAATCAAATCTGCATTAAAGGGATTCATGTAGAAAGTTGTTAAAATATATAACCATTAATTTTCATATATTATTTATGTAGCATGGAGATCCACAATACTTTCTTGATCAGAACTTAATTTTTGTAACATATTCTAAACACAGATAAATCTGTATAGATATTAATCAACGTAGTAATATTAGCAGTAGATTGTATGCAAGCATGTTCATTTCAAAAGTTTCAAGTAATGCCAATGTATACTTTCCTTCATTTAATTCAAACTTTCTGCCACAGTTACAATCATTTGTTGTTGGAAATATTTTACAATTACTTGTGCACTAATCTCGACTAGTGAAACATTTCTACCGGCATTGTTTTGTTGTTCCATTGCTAATATCTTCCTTTCATATTCAGGTTCCCTTCTTGCAATGTATATTTATTTGTGGAATTGCATTCCTTATCAATATCACTTTATTATGAAAACATACTTGCTTTCTGACCTTGATTTGACCTTTACATAAAAACTGTAAATTATTATATTGTGATTGGAAATTAGGAGCTACAGGATGGGGTATAAAAGGGTGCAGAGGTGCAATTTAAAATAAGATCAACAGATTATATGGCTTGGTTAACCATTGCACTTGTTGGCCACTTTATGGAATATAAAAAAGAACTTAAGCTTGGCAATGGACACTATAAACAACTGTATGTTCTGACTTGAAACAGAAATATGTGGAAACCTTATACATTTCTAAAATACAGCACCACTCATCCAAAACATGCTTCAAGAAGACTCGTATCAAACCATGAATCAAGAAAATTAATCCCAAAACATTCATCAAGAAAACTCATCCCAAGACATGCATCAAAAAGACTCATATCAAAACATGAATCAAGAAAATTAATCCCAAAACATTCATCAAGAAAACTCATCCCAAGACATGCATCAAAAAGACTCATATCAAAACAAGAATCAAGAAAATTAATCCCAAAACATTCATCAAGAAAACTCATCCCAAGACATGCATCAAAAAGACTCATATCAAA
>NW_013667109.1:177180-193171 GCF_000517525.1 Limulus polyphemus
TCAAGAAAACCCATTCCAAGATATGATTTATGAAAACTCATCCCAAAACATGCATCAAAAAGACTCATATCAAAACATGAATCAATAAATTACACCCCAAAACAAGCATCAAGAAAATTAATCCCAAGACATGATTCAAGAAAACTCATCCCAAGACATGCATCAAAAAGACTTATATCAAAACATGAATCAAGAAAATTAATCCCAAGACATGATTCAAGAAAACTCATCCCAAGACATGCATCAAAAAGACTCGTATCAAAACATGAATTAAGAAAATTAATCCCAAAACATGAATCAAGAAAATTAATCCCAAAACATTCATCAAGAAAATTAATCCCAAAACATTCATCAAGAAAACTCATCCCAAGACATGCATCAAAAAGACTTGTATCAAAACATGAATCAAGAAAATTAATCCCAAAACATTCATCAAGAAGACATTCTAAAATTTGCATCAAAAAGTGTCATCATAAAACATATCATCCCAAAACATGAATCAAGAGACTCATTAAAATATCTCAACAAGAAGTTTTGGATGTATTACATTGTAATACTATTTTCATTTAATACAGTTCCATTATGATTGCTCTTTACTCTCACTGAGCTTTGCTAAAGAAAACCATTAACATAGCAGGTGTTGAGGATTAAATCAAAGTTTCATTATAACACAACTTTTTTGAGATATCACACTTATGATACAAGTTTTATTCTTATTTATTGATAAAGGAGCTTGGCGAAGATCTTCGAAATATCAACTCATTTCCTAGAAGTTGCAAAGGTTAATCCATATTATATAAACAATAAGAATATAAAAGTTGCAATATAAGTTATCAGATATTGTGACTCTAAGAAAGTGCTTACATTAATTACATTTATTAAAATCATTACACAAAGTATATAGTGAGCATATCATTTGATTAATTTAATTCACCATTCTCCAGCTATTCAGTGAGGTGAAATCCATGAGTACAGAGAATGAAAACTTTAACTTATTAAGAATAGTTATTCTAGATCAGCTTGAAGAACAGCCAGGTAGTTTGTTCTATTGTACTGCCAATTTTATTTCCAAGTACTGAACACTGTTATATGAAGAAATTTATCCAATTACAACAGAGGGCTTGTCTTGCAATGATTTGTGATAACTATTACGTCAAACAAGTTTTGTGTAGCCTACGTTTGTGAGAAACAGTGAAAGAACTCATCCTACTTAAGGAATTAGAAAAAAAAGAGTCTAAATCTGCTTTAGATGAAATCCATTGAGTCAACCTGCATAAAACTTTTTGTAACTTCTTACATACACAGAATATAGTCAGACTGTTTAAAGGGCAGATAATGTCAGCTACACATTAAAAGTTAAGTGTACTTTATACGAATGAGTTGTATAAGCTAATCAACAAAAGTGTTAATGCAGAGGCAAACCGTGGCACCATAGTTAACATGTTTAACAACTATACATTTGATTCTACATGGTTGACTTATGGTTGAAGTTTATGTCACCACCCTTTATAGGAAAGATATTTAGTTTGCATGATTTTTAAATGATGCACAACCAATGGGCACAACATTCTGAAAAAGGAAGCCTTTTATATTTTTCATGTACAGTATTTATGACAGCAACAGACTAGGAAACCACAACCCAAGCCAATCTGAAGCAAAATTCCAATCTACAAAATGAAGGTTATTGGTTACAAAAGGAACAAACCCAAGAAGCCATAGTTATAAAGCTTAACATATATATACATGTATATATCCTGGTACCATTAACAAGATAACACATGCGTGCTTAAAGACAGCGAGGCTCAAAAGCCAAAGTTCATAATATCACAACTACAACTTGAAATCAATGGCTGTTTTCATGAGAAAGATAGTCAAAGAAAGTGAAAATGCAACAATCCCATTTGACCATACATCTATATGTCAACTCCCATAATGCTACTCCAACAGAATTATTATTTCTTTGATCTACTTATATATGGTTTTAGAAGCATCTACACACAGTGGAAGATCTGTGGAAAGTTTGTAAAATGGTGTGGTCTAACACTGACTTCATCGTCCTTTGCCAAAGCTTGTTATAATGAATATTTCAGTTTTGGGCAACAGTGAATAACCATAGGTATCAGAATGAACACAACTGATGAAGTATGAAGTAGTTCCAAGAGTTGTAAGGGGCCCAGAATATCTTTCTTACAATGTGAAATTAACCTCAATACATATCAACGTTCATCAGTATAGTAATATGCAACATAAGGAAAACTCCCACTACTGAATAAATTTGTCAGTACCTGACAAACATTTAATATCTTCCCATTTTGTACACACATACTTAGTAAAATTGTTTTCAAAGTTATAGTCATTTGTGTGAAAAATTGCAACTTAGGTTCCCAAACTACAATCTAGCTTATAACAGCCGCAAGCTTTAAACAATGTATTTACTTAATATAGAACAACTTTTCTGAAATTTCACACAAATACTCAGATGTATTAAACAGTTTTGCAAATGGTTTGTGTTCTGTAAGCAACAATTTAACAAGATTTAAAAGAATTTGAATAAAGAATTTGCTCTTTTATGTCTAGTGTTTATTACAATCCTCAAAAATTTACACATACATTTTTCACCACATGATAACAGTAGTATTTAAGAAAGTTTAGTTAATACACACGTATTACTATGAGACTGAAAACTATTGATATATATTATCAACCTAAAGTTGTATTTGTCTATTTTAACCTTGATCTAACTAAACTGCAAGAAAATTACAAGGAATATATTATGAGACAACAATCCAAAGTAAAATCTTGAGTAAGCCTAAATCACCAAATCATTCAAACTGATATTGTTTATAGTGTTGGTAAATCCCATTACAGATTACAAACGAGAGGGAATCCTCAATAACCATGGCACTTGAAATTCTTTTAGGCAGGATTAGAATAAATTTATCCAAGAGACTTTTTTTTCCCTTTCTATTATCTATATTTTTGTGTACCAACAATACCAAGCATGCGGTGTGCGTATACCCAATTCAATTCTATTACTTATCAGGATCTCTACCAGCCTACCCTCAAATTGAAATTCTTTTAGGCAGGATTATGGTAAATGAATCTACGAGAGATTGGATATGGTCAAATATACCAATCAAAAGGGTTCAACCTCCCGAGTCCAAAACTGTAATTAGATCTCAAATCTGTGAGCTAAAAAAATTGTATCTGAAAAAACAAAACAAACTCAGAGCCATTCTATGAGCCACTATGCTGCAGCTAAAAAGAAAAAATCACATTACCTATATATGCAAGTAATGTGACATGTACATGAATACAAACACACATATATCAGGAAAATGCAATCTGTAAAATTCACTCATACAAAGTGTATACTGAATTAAGTGCTTTAATTTGTTTCTTCTTCCAATCAGCTTTGCAACATAAATTTTGAATGCTCAGTTTTCTGTGATGTTGAAAAACGTGATGTATCTTTACGATTACACATATCTCAAGAGTGATATTAAATTACGACGTGAAAAAAGTCAGTTGATGCTAACCTCTTCAGCTTCTTATTAATAAATGGTCTTTCCACTCAGCAGCAGCTTTCAATTATTCTTTATCTAGCAATTTATTTCAGATATGCGTTATATTTTTTCCAGACAACCAACTTAAGTTGACAGTTTATTTTTAGCAAAAAAGTATCATCTGCCAAGTATTTTTCTCATCTTTTTTTAAAATAAAATCATATTAATTTCAATTAAATTTGTTTATATATACATATTAAATCATCACATTTAACTTTAAAGTAATATTGTTTACAATCATCTAAACTCAAAGGAATCTCAGAGAACATGCTTTCCTTGTGTCCTTTCAGTTTATTTAAAACTTCATATGAATCACACGAGATACAGTAACAGGTAAAATATAGAAGCATATTTTATAAAACAATAATACTTCAAGCATTCAATATTATCTAAAATTTTATTCTTAAAACTTAGAAAAAGAATTTTTATGCAAAAAAAACAACAACAAAAAACAACTATTCACTAGATATTTTGATATGAAACTATGATAACTGTAAGTTTTTGTACATTCTACATATCATCTTATGTCTCTTCAGGTCAAAAGACTTTTTGAATGCCCTTTGGCAGCCACAACAAGCATGTTTCTTCACAGATTTATGCATGTAATGATGATGGTTCCTCAGAGAATCTCTACTTCGATAACTTCTGCCACACAAACTACACTGGAAATCTGTTGCATCAGCTAGGTATACAAGATTGGATATGTTCATCCACTCCTCACTAGATCTATCTTGTTGGCCAAAATAACCTATGGAGTAAATGCATACAATTGTACAGTCAAAATGTGTTAAAATGAGGAAGATTACAAAAATGGTGTCCTTGTCATGCTTGGATGCAATTTTCAGTTTGTGTGCAAATTCACAGCTATATGATAGAAAGCTATGTTAATTCTACCAAAGATATAAAATTTGGTTAAATAATATCCATTTGGCATAAGGGTTGTAAAACAATTGAATTCATTTACCAAAGCGTGTTTTAGCGGAATTTTGTGAACTCAGTTTGAGGTACTCTTATATGCGGTTCGCTAATCTAAAATCATAATTTCCATATAAAATATTACAAAAATTCCATTTATTTTCAACCCCTTCCAAAAAAATACATATTTAATAGAAGATAAGATGTTAAATATTGATTTGATGTTTTTTTATGGGTGTTGTAACTGATGTACCATATTTTTCTTTTTTAAAGTATAACAAATGCTGTTCAAATGTTTGTCGTTATACATTTTATTAAAGTCTAGTTTTTGTAATTACTTTCTGACCTTTCAATTCCTGGTTTTTTCATGCTTATATCTTGTGTTATTGGAAGGCAGGTTTTTATAATGTACCAGCAAGGATAAGAAATATAGATAGTACAACTTATAATTAAACCCCACCTCAAAGTTTTATCATTGAAAGTTTAACTGGCAACTAGTTAAGTAAGAAATGTTATACAATATTCAAAGTAGAAGTGCTTAAAATAATTATCAATATATAGTAACAAAGAAGTAAAAGAAATAAAAACTGTGGTTTTTGTTGGAAGTTTCTTTTGAGTTGGATTTTGCATACTGATTTCAAAACGTGCATTTAAACTGATGGTCATAATTTTGAAAGGTAATTCTTGTGAATATAATTTGAGTGTTACAGTTTTGTATTAATGGCTCAGTTCTATATAATAATGTGTTAATAAGATGAAGTTGAAATAGTGTTCTGTAAAAACAGGATAACCTAAAAAGTTAAAGAAATCTGTATAAATAAAGCATTACAATATTTTCATACACTTGTATTACTGTAATATACTTATGTGATATGAATTTTAATGAAATAAAATCAAAATTTGATTGAAATGGCATTGTTTGGGTTTTATATATATGGAATTGAAATCTGTTAAAAAAAACAAAAAAAACTTAGGCTGGTTTACAGTAGCTACTTATAGAGGGGTACAATCATATATTTTATATCTATGTATTTAAAGTAGTTTCTGTTTAATTTCTAACAAATTAAAGACAGAGTTCTAAATTTTTAAACTTCCTTGTAATTTGTTTGTTGTTTAGCACAAAGCTACACTCAATGGGCTGTCTGTGCCGTGCTTACCACATGTATTAAAACCCAGTTTTTAGCATTATACTCCTTCAGAGTTACTGCTAAGCCACTTCGGGGGGCCTTTATTGTGCAACAAATCTTTTAATATGTATGTTTTTTTTAAAAAAAGGATATGCAGTGACACATACATCTGACAATTCAATATACTTCATAACCTCATTACTGTAAATACAAATATGTAAACGTTCCAAGAGATATATATAAATGATTTATTCTTGACTTAATAGAAGTCTGGTAAATATTTGGATTTTTACCAATCACAAGAAAACACAACATATTTTTTAACTCCTGTTTATATAACTTAAGATATTGTATTGGAACTGTTTTAAACTTTTTAATATATAAATGCCTATTTATCATACAAAATGGTATTCTATCATAACAACAAGAGGAATTATTAATCAAAAAATGTCTGACGAGTTCCATGGCACTCACAAAAAAATAAATTCTGTTCCTCACTGAGGCCTAATCCTATGGCACCTTTTGAATCAATAAAACTGTTCAGTAAAAACGAAGTATTACACAGGAACTATAAGGAATAATGATAAAATCTGAAATAAAGTTAAATTTACAGTATTGTTGTCTGAAAAAATAAGTAACAGAAATCTAAGGAACATAAATAACTGCTTTGAGATATCTTATTTGTATTTCATTTTTATAATCTCAATAATTTCTTGGCAAGTTTCATATCAGCAGCACAATTCCACACTTTCTCTTAGTTGAAGCCAACTAAACACAGGTATGTCTTCTTAAGATAGATCTTCGAGTAAAAATCTTCCCACATGTCTGACAGCTGTATCTCCCTTTATCAGTATGCTTAAAAAAGAAGTGGTTCCTTAAAGTGTTATTTGAGTTGTAAAGTCTACCACAATCTGGACATTGAAACTTCTGTCCAAGTGGAGTCATGGTACACATCTTCTTCCATTTGTAGCGATTACCTACACATCATAAGAAAGAGTCGTCAGTAAGAAAAGCTTGTATAAAACCAAATTACTGGCAGTGATAAGGGTCATTAAAACAACTCTGCATCAATGATATCTCTTATAAGAATGACACAGAAGCAGCAATGTTATGTCATAAACAATGAGAATAGTGATGAGCTGTATGACAATAAAACACACTCAAACTGTCTTAATATCTTTATTAAACTGTAATTTAAGCTAACTAAAATTACATTTAATCTTCCGTGAAGAAAAAATTACCCCCCCTCAAAAAAACAAATATGTTTTTAAATACCTACAACATGTAGGAATAAAATGTACAGTACACAATAATAACTTCCAAAAGACCCAGAAAACAATAATCAAGTTAAACATAGTAAACATATATTTTCATATTAACCTTAAATATCATGTTCTATTCATTTTAACCAGTGGCAGACTGGCTTATCAGAAAAATGACAAACTTTTCAATGGGCCAGTTAAGTAGAATAAATATCCCATATAAAAATAACAGTTAAGTTTTCTTACATCAAATGTTCAATGTACAGTACTATAACTCTTGTACTTTATAGATAAGTTTTTAATACTTCTACTAAATTCAAAATTAAATATGCTATTCATTCTTGTCAAATGATAAATAACTATTAGTAATGATAACTAACTTTTCATGGAGAGTCAAGAAGCTTAAAAACCTAGAATTTATATTTTTTAACTTAATAGTTTCTGGGGGATAATTATTTCCTAGAACGCTCTTAACACTTATAGTAAAGTATTTGAGAGAAGAGTATTATGATACAAGAATGTTCATTTTGAATTAATCACAGAAAGGCTATGCAGGACAGGTTATAATAATAATATAGTATCAATGTTGCCAATATTTAAAAGCTGAAAACTGATTTGGGAAATATACTTGAAATCTAAGTAATCTAAGACCTGTATACTACTTTTTTTCCAGTGACTAATATTTGAAGCCAGCCCACCACTGCATGTAATATTATCTAAAAACAGAAAAGTATCCACTGTTCTTTTTGTATGAAAACAGCACTGCAACTTTACACAACAAACAGTATATAAACAGGCCATCTGAAAGCAACCATCTTATTTGGCTACTAAAACAGAATTAAAGATGAATATCTGGCATTAACTTGCAACTCTTCCAGTGTCTCTTCAACTCAAAGATTTTTTTGAATGCCTTTTCACAACCAAAACACTTATGTTGTCTTGTAGCTCTGTGCATGTAGTTACGATGTACTCTCAGAGAATCAGCCGTACGAAAATAGTTTCCACACAAGTTACAGAGATAGTCGGTTATTTGAAGAGGAAATCCAGGTTTTGGTGCAACCTTCCACCTGTCAATAACTTGTTGAACAGCATAACCTAGAGAAATTCATTTCATGCAAGTTAATTTTTGTAAATAATTGATCCTTTTTCCTGTTAAGGTAAGCCATGCATTTAAAAAGGAATATTTTCATATAGAAGAACCGAAAAAAAACTAGTCCTAACACAATGCAATATGTAGTCATATGTAGTTACATCTGACCGCATGACTAATCCTTCATACTTTAAACAATTCCTTATGCGCATACATAATAACATCCATTCTGCTGACACCACACACTTCAATAAAGTTTTCGGACATGTGTTCTTAATTTTTATTAACTCTTATATCAAGCCTGGAAAATTACAACTAAGCTTAATTTATTCTTGCCTTTAGAGTTTTTCAATAACATAATTATTAAATAATTGTGATGCATATTTGAATTAATACAATGTTCATCAGTATTAATTTGTAAATAGCTTGGAATTGATAACTTCAAAAAATAATCAACAGAAAATGATGCATCAAGAATTTAATATTTTTTGTCAGAACAAAAGGATCACCAAAATGAATAATATAAATGCATGTGAAGTTCTACGTACGAGTTCACAACTGTGAAAATGTTTTTCAACTCGAAAGTTTTCAAGCTGATGGTCAGGATTAAAGTGGTTTAGAAAAGAAGACAATATGTACATATTTGAGGGTGGGGGAACGATGGTGTTTACGGAGTATAAAGACAGTGATCTGAGGCAAGATATCTTCTCACTACAACCAGAGAGGTGCAAGCAATTATTTATGTTTTGCTGATATGTTATACTACCTTTATTGTTCTTACCGGTATGCATATATGCATATAATACGCCATTTTAATCACCTTTGATGGTTTTGTGTACATGGCAGTCATGGAATTTTGTATATTTACTTGTTCTGAACAACTATGTGGGAACATCACATGGCTGGGGCTAATATCTACAGTTAATTCTTCAGTGTGGTAACATCACATGGCTGGGGCTAATATCTACAGTTAATTCTTCAGTGTGGTAACATTACATGGCTGGGGCTAATATCTACAGTTAATTCTTCAGTGTGGTAACATTACATGGCTAGGGCTAATATTCTACAGTTAATTCTTCAGTGTGGTAACATTACATGGCTGGAGCTAATATCTACAGTTAATTCTTCAGTGTGGTAACATTATATATGTCTGTGCTTTTACAGAGGTTGTCTCATCTTCTTACCATTAACCATGGAAAAGAAACCTATCAAAATAAGATTTGGACACTGGACAGTCTAGGGACAAATTGGGCAATCCAAAAAAAAAGAAGGAATATTCTACAGTTAAGTCTTACTACCACATGAGCAAAATACTTACCACCCAGAAAGTTCTATTGCAATAAATTCAAGACAAAGTTACAATACCCAAAAGTGTTCATTCAACATACAGCATAATCTGTTTAATTATTAAAAACAAATAATTTGACAGTTAGAAATATCAACCAGGTTGTGTACATTTTACAATGTGAGTACAAAGTATTTTCCCTTGATAAGTCACATATAAAATATTATTTGTCTTCTGTAAATTAGAAACTTCTTAGGCATGTGTTAATAAAATACTGCAAGGCATTTAAAATAACAGGTGATTGTTTAACCCAAAAATTACTGTTAGGAGATCCAATATGGACTCTATCAGCTCTTCTGAACTATTTATTCACCAGATTGCTTGTGGGTTCACAACTTCATTGATAACAGGCACCCTTAATAATACACGAATCACACAAAAAATTTAAACAAAAATAACATCAATATTGCAGTTAGTAACACTCATTACTTAACATCAAAAATGAACGATTTTAATCAAATTTGAGTAAATTTTTGGCTAGTTCTTTACAGTGAAAAGTGTAATACAAAAATTACATTACTCAATATGATGTAATATTTAGACACAACTGGTAGTGAATAGTACAAAACCAAGTTGGTAACTTTAAGGTTGAAAACCAATTCAAGACTTACAACTGGATTAGCATTCCAGGAATCATATTTATAAGAGTAGCAGTGCATGCCGGTACAAGTTCGTTCACTTCTTTCCTATGGGTTGAATTTCCAAGTTTGATCAAGGCTATTCAATTCTCTGCCAATTTTTTCGTGGATTAAATTTTAATTATGGGTAACAGTAATAACTCCTAGAACAGAAATTTCATTGAACCCTCTCGTCTGTTGTGTTATTCAAAAGCAATTCTCTGTATAAAACATTAAACAATTTATTATACAGCAAAAGTATGATTTGTAACTAAATGTGTCGTAACACTTCATAACACGTTAACTTCAAGTTGTAGATCATTATCATCAAAAGTATAATTTTTAACTAAATGTGTAGTAACACTTCTTCATAACACGTTAACTTCAAGTTGTAGATCACTATCATCAAAAGTGTGATTTGTAACTAAATGTGTAGTAACACTCCTTCATAACACGTTAACTTCAAGTTGTAGATCACTATCATCAAAAGTGTGATTTTTAACTAAATGTGTAGTAACACTTCTTCATAACACGTTAACTTCAAGTTGTAGATCATTATCATCAAAAGTATAATTTTTAACTTAATGTGTAGTAACACTTCTTCATAACACGTTAACTTCAAGTTGTAGATCACTATCATCAAAAGTGTGATTTGTAACTAAATGTGTAGTAACACTTCTTCATAACACGTTAACTTCAAGTTGTAGATCACTATCATTAAAAGTGTGATTTGTAACTAAATGTGTAGTAACACTCCTTGATAACACGTTAACTTCAAGTTGTAGATCACTATCATCAAAAGTATGTATCCTCTTAGTCTTTATCATAAACACATGCATGTACAGAGATATGACAATGACTACTGACAATATATATATATAAGGATCATTAAACTAAAAAAAACAAAATTTAGGCTAATGAAATAATTGTTCATTCCTATCATAGATGTTTAGCTTCAACTCACAGCCACACTGACATAAAATGTAAAAAAATGCACAGATTGTTCTCTAATTCATTTATCTATCTGAAATAAGAACACATACACTTTGCGTGTGATGTACAACCTATTAGAACACAGTTTTATTTCGGGCTGTACACGTAAGTCGGTGTTTTCCTAATTCCTGGTTTCTCTTAAAGGTTTTCCCACATATATCACACCTCCGTCCTTTCACCATCTTATGCATGTAGAAGTAGTGGGCCCTTAAAGAATTTGCCGTTGGAGATACTTTGTGACACAACGGACAACAGTAGGCAGTTCCCCATCTGGTCTGTACTGTCATTTCTTTCCATTTTATACGTAGGCCTAAGTGAGAAGATGTATTTTCAATTATAAAAATCTACCATGTTCATCATAATGTTTTATTGTAATCAAACTGTGCTTGAAAGTAATACATAACAATGTTGTTATTTGTCATATAATAAACGTTATTATGTTTGTACCATTAAAGTAAAGAAAAAGTGTTTTCACATTTCCATGCATGATAGTCAGGATGTGAAAGCATAAAGACCATTAAGTCTTTAAAGCCATGAGTGCAACTTTACTGAAGTGATTAATCAATTAGAAATTTATTCAATGACCCCCCATTCTCCAGTGATTGACACTTACCTGTGTAACAGACAATAACCCCCAAAGGGATAATTCTAAAACATTTCCCATAATTCCTCAAATAAATAATACCTTCCTAAGCCTTGCACTCATAGCTTTAAGTAACCATGTGTGTGATGAAAACATTGTAAAGAATAGATAAACGATTTTAACTTTTCATTCTTAATTATCCCAAACTCATTTGTTGCCATAAATACAAATCAATATATTATTTCAACTACTTTATCTTATATTACTGCTAACAAGAATGTTGCTTAATGCTAGGACTACTCTACATAAAATATTTCAAAGATCAAATTTTAGTAATTAAATGAAATACAGATCCCTAATGGAAAACAAAAAAACTGATAATTTCAGATCAAGTATTAGAAGAAACTTAAAAACAAAGAATAACTACTATGTAAACCTTTTTTTTCTTACGACAAAAAATACCCTAAAAAAATGATTCTCAAGAAAAAAAGCCTCACACACAGAGCATTACAATCTTAATGTTTATTGAAAAAATTAAATAAACATTAACAGAACTGTTTTTACAACTCAGAATTTTTCAGACTGATGAACAAACTATGTTTATATACAATTGAAATAATAATTCTAGCACTTCTCTGTTTTATTACCAAATATATCACAACAAATAAAAAAATTCCATACTATAACGTTTGTTACAACCAGAATAATGAATTAACAATGACTTGAACATCAGAGTTCATACTGGAGGTTATCAGTTTGTTATTTGTATGTGACACTGTAACCCTTGAGAAAGGCATAAACTGAAACATTGGGATTGAATAAAGTTTTTTTCTGAAGCGTGCCTACTTGTTTTTATTTTATTTTCTGACATTCTTGAGGTTAAGGCTAACTTGAAGAGCAGATCAATGTATTAATGTAATGTTAACAATAATACATATTTTAAGTAGGTAAGACTTATTCACTAATCAGGAATACACAGCAACTGATGTGCACAATGGTAACAATGTGTGGATCTTGTGATTTCTATTTTTTAAACGTTTTTTTTCAGTTATTGTTGTAATTCATCTGATGAAGATATATTTTAAAAGCTGGAAAGCTTGTAGGTTAATAGAACCTTATACTTTAACACAGTACACAAGCACATAGATTTGTTTTTACATTAATACATACCACATTTAAATGACACTGAAATATTAACTTTAAAAAAGTTTTCATTGTAAAACAAATGTAATGAGTATGAGCTATTTAGAAAAGCAGAGTCAAACAGCACTGCACATTATACACTAGTAATTAATGAACATGTATCAATCTCCATAGCAAATGTAAAATTAACCAGTGAGAAAAAGCCATTTAAAAAATCTTCACCAAATTACAATAGTTACTCATAACATTTTAACACATAATAATTAAAACAAAGTTTTCATGGTTGGTCGTAAAATTCTAGTCAAACATACTAGTCATTACAATTGGTCAAAACCAAACATCAGATGAAAAAAAAAAAAAATTGCAATTATTTAGAAAAAAAGTACTGTAAGCGAAAAAATCGATAATTTCACATAGGAATTATTTCCCGTTTCACCTATATTTGGCATGTAAAATATTACTTCCATAAATACAAACTATATTTAAAGAACAAACAAAATCAACATGTTGTAAATGGTGATATTTCAATAGTCATAAGAAAAAAGTAAAACAATATAGATACAATTGGTTAATAAGTGAAAAAATAAAAAAATACAGTTGATGATTTTATCTATAAAATATATCCTTCACTGGTGTACACCTAAATTCACATGACCATCAGAAGCAAACATGTATATGGTTAATTGGTGTTTGTAGTTCCATAGTTGATGAACACTGTATCACATGTTTATTTAATACATATAGATGGTTAATTGGTGTTTTTAGTTCCATAGTTGATGAACACTGTATCACGTGTTTATTTAATACATATAGATGGTTAATTGGTGTTTTTAGTTCCATACTTGATGAACACACTGTATCACATGTTTATTTAATACATATGAATGGTTAATTTTTCCCAAGAATTTGGGAAACGCTGGTGTATGCAATGATTCAGCATAATATTCTGGTATACTAATAACACTGTTAATTGTATATTGAAACCAATGAGATTGTCTGAAACTATCAGGTATTTAGAGCTCAACTATTTCAAACTATGTTTAAGTATTCTTATACCTCAGCCAGTTAAACTGTTCAAATCTGATGAGTTTAACAGTTTGGCCACTATAGGTTTAGCATCCTATGAATAAATTATAATGTGAATTGCCATCAAAATGTCAAATGTACTGGTATGTTATTCAAACTGATCAAAATTTCTTAATTACTGACACCTACAGGGGGTTGAGTGTGTTAAACTAAAACAATTTTAGAATCTCACCATATGTCATTACAGTCCATGTTGCCATGTCAGGTCATGCTCTATCTGACGACTGTACATCTTGACAACAATCCTGCAGCATACTTTCCACTGCAGAAAGCTCCATCATGAGGATGTCATGTCCAAAGCACACCAGTGATCCTCTCCTTGCTTTCCATAATCCATTTCATATACAAGGACGACAGTTTCCCACTGCCCATTTCAACAATCCATTCACACAGAAATCCATAGGTGCTGTGTTGGGCAATATAATTCATATGATTTTGAACGAAATAGCATGATTACCCATTTTATTCTTCAGCTGTCTGAGGTTAAACTGGAGTATTTTGGTGAATCCATGCCCTACAGGCCTCATTTACAGATGGAGATCCTTCTTGATTATGTTGCATACTGTTGCCTGGAGCATGTGGATGGATTTTGCCACTGACCTTTGTGCCCATGGATTGTCACTTGTTACAAGAATGCTACACTCTACTTACCAAGGCTGAGATATGACTTGCTGCAGATATCGTTCTCCAAGTTAATCTATGTACCTTTAATTTCCAGTGCTATTACGTCCAAAGGATATCCTTGTCTTCAAAATTCTAAATCCTCAATCTCAGTGGGAGTATTTTGCATTACAAAGGACTGTTACATATCCTTCCCAAAATCAACAGATTTTTTGTGGCATCAAACAACCAATGAAATGCCAAAGAATGTCAAAAGAGCTGATATAATTAGTGTGGTTGTCACATGACTTGCTGATTTGCACGTTTAAAATTGTTCAAATATAACGTACTCAATCCTGGATATGCCAATAAGTATAAAGTTGATTTTAATACACCCTTAAATTTAGGTCATACTAAGATGTTTGTATTGCTAAGAAGATGCAGTTAGAGAAACATTTACCATCATAATGCAATAAAAATTGAAAAACAGGTTATATTTAATTATTTTGCTGATTTATATTTGTATTTATGGTAAAGCTACTAAAGTTATCTTCTGCTATCCCTAAATTTCAACTACTGACCAGATAGAAGGCAGTTAATCAGTAGCACCTTACCACCCATGCTAAGATATTGATTGTTACTCTTATAATGCACTCACAACTTAAAGTGTGGGGAATATTCTTGGTACCACACAGATTCAAAACTGGCTCACTAGCGCCGAAATTCAGAGGCCCAAATTGTACCCCACACTGATTTGTCAATAGTAGTTTTTATATAAGTAAATTTTTAGAACCGATATCTATACGAGTGTAAACTTAAAATTCTAGTCTTCATCACAAGTTTTCTAGTTATATCACCACAATAAAAAAAAACGTTTATTTAGTCTGTCCCTAAAGATACACATAAAGAAAATACTTCCTGTACAAAGGATTTGTTCAATTTAACACTACAGGATCTTGTACAGGTTAACAAATTAGACTGTTGGACTAGGTGCTTAAATGAAACTACAGAACATTTTTTAAAGAAAACATTTCAAATTAGTCACATAAAATGTCCTTGGGGTAGACTGAATTTACACTTCAATAACATACAACTGATACATACTAAATCATACACAAATTGCAGAACATTTAAACAGAGTATCAAAACAAGACAAATCCACAACTTCATTATCTATGAAAAACGTAAGTGAATAATAAAAACTATTCATAAAATCACAGTGAAGTGAGGAAAACGCCATTAAGAAGATCAATTAACGTTACATGATTTTAAAAACACCTGAAAATAAATGAGCTTGTAAAACAAGGACGTTTGGGTTTCTATGTCAATTATCACAAAAAATTTACATCAATCATTGATCAGTTTTGGTAAAGTAAAAATATGAAAACAGTGTAGCACAAATTTGGTAATACTGATATTGGTAATAACAGTTCTGAACAAAATATGTCTAATTCTCAATAGTTTCTCAAAATAACTCATGATGCAAAATATTCTTGTGTAACAGACTTTCTCCTTAGAAGAAAAAGTGTATGTAAGAGCTAGATGTCAGGCCAAACTTTCTTACAGTTTTAGAATGAATATCTAAAACCAATCAATCGGCAACCTCTTCTAATAAAAGGGTACAATACTTTGTGGTCAAATTAGTGTCGTATTTAAAACCTATT
>NW_013667109.1:193825-197184 GCF_000517525.1 Limulus polyphemus
CATCAGTTACAACACCCATAAAAAAACATCAAATCAATATTTAACATCTTATCTGCTTCCTTGTAATTTGTTTGTTGTTTTGCACAAAGCTACACTCAATGGGCTGTCTGTGCCGTGCTTACCACATGTATTAAAACCCAATTTTTAGCATTATACTACTTCAGAGTTACTGCTAAGCCACTTTGGGGTCCTTTATTGTGTAACAAATCTTTTAATATGTATGTTTCTTAAAAAAATAAATTGATATGCAGTAACACATACATCTGATAATTCAATATACTTCATAACCCCATTACTGTAAACATTCCAAGAGAAAAATGTAAATGATTTCTTCTTGACTTGATGGAAGTAAGTCTGGTAAACATCTGAATTTTTACCAATCACAAGAAAACAAACAACATATTTTTTAACTCCTGTTTGTATAACTTAAGATATTGTATTGGAACAGTTTTAAACTTTTTAATATATAAATGCCTATTTATCATACAAAATGATATTTTATAACAACAAGAGGAATTATTAATCAAAAAGTGGAATTCACACATGCAAAAAAAATTCAATTTCTCTTTGCGTATAACAACTATATATTTGGTTCTTAGGAAAATTTCCAACCGATAAACAGTGAAATGCCACTACAAGAATACTTATGGCTGAAAGTTATGTCACAGCACTTTAAAGGAGAGATATTCAGTTTACATGATTTTTAAATGACGTACAGCCAAAGGGCACAACATTCTGAAAAAAGAAGTCTTTATATACTTTTCATGGAAGAGAAAAACCTGTACAGCATTTATGACAGCAACAGACCAGGAAACCGCAACCAAGGCCGATCTGAAGCAAAATTCCAATCTACAAAATGAAAAATAGACAACAGACAAGTATTTGAAGTTGGAAAGTCTTACAAGCTAAAGTTCATAATATCACAACTACATCTTGAAATCAATGGCTGTTTCCATGAGAAAGATAGCCAAAGAAAGTGGAAATGCAACAATCCCATTTGACCATTCACCTATATGTCAATGACCCTGATGCTACACCAACAGAATTATTATTCCTCTGATCTACTTATATATGGTTTTAGGCTGGCATGGCCAGGTGGTTAGGGCACTCGACTCGCAATCTGAGGGTCACGGGTTTGAATCCCCGTCATACCGAAACATGCTCACCTGGTGTCCGAACTAGGACGTTAGTCCTATTCTCGGATACTCACCTCCACCAGAATTTGGAGGTGTGAGAAACACCATATGAAACTACTAATATGGTTTTAGAAGCTGGCATTCACATACAGTGGAAGATCTGTGGAAAGCTTGTAAAATGGTGTGGTCTAACACCGACTTCATCTTCTTTTGCCAAAGCTAGTTATAATGAATATTTCAGTTTTGGGCAATAGTGAATAACCATAGGTATCAGAATGAACACAACTGATGAACTATGAAGTAGTTCCAAGAGTTGTAAGGGGCCCAGAATATCTTTCTTACAATGTGAAATTAACCTCAATACATATCAATGTTCATCAGTAAAGTAATATGCAACATAAGGAAAACTCCCACCACTGAATAAATTCGTCAGTACCTGACAAACATTTAATATTTTCCCATTTTGTACACACATACTTAGTAAAAATCTTTTTCAAAGTTATAGACATTTGTGTGAAAAGTTGCAACCTTAGGTTCACCAAACTTTAAGTCTAGCTTATAACAGCCGCAAGCTTTAAACAATGTATTTACTTAATATAGAACAACTTTTCTGAAAATTTCACACAAATACTGCAGATGTATTAAACAGTTCTGCAAATGGTTTGTGTTCTGTAAGCAACAATTTAACAAGATTTAAAAGAATTTGCTCTTTTATGTCTAGTGTTTAGTAAAATCATCAAAAACTTACGTATACAGATTTCACCACATGATAACAGTAGCCTTTAAGTAAGTTTAGTTAATACACATGTATTACTATGAGACTGAAAACTATTGATATATATTTTAATCTGAACTTGTGTTTGTCTACTTTAAACATGATTTAACTAAATACCAAGAAAATTACAAGGAATATATTAAGAGACAGCAATCCAAAAACAAAATCATGAGCTAAGCCTAAGTCACCAAATCATTCAAACTGATATTGTTTATAGTGTTCGGAAAACCTATTACAGAGAACAAAAAAGAAAAATCAGATTACTTATATATGCAAGTAATGCAACATATAGGTATATTTATATCCACACACACACATATCATGAAAATCCAAGTTACAAAATTCACTCATACAAAGTGTATATTGTGATGCTGACAAATGTGATGTATCTTTACAATTACACGTCCCTGAAGAGTGACCTTGGTGATATTAAATTACGACGTGAAAAAAGTCAGTTGATGCTAACCTCTTCAACTTCTTATCAATAAATGGTCTTTCCACTCAGCGACAGCTTTCAATTTTTCTTTATCTAGCAATTTATTTCAGATATGCGTTACATTTTTTCCAAACAACCAACTTAAGTTGACAGTTTATTTTTAGCAAAAAAAAAAAAGTATAATTTGCCATGCATTTTCTCATTCTTTAAAATAAAAACATACTAAATTCAACAAAATTTGTTTACATATCTTAACTTATTACGTTTCAAAGACAAATATTTAATCATGTATGCAAGGAAATACTGTTTACGATCATCTAAACTCAAACGTATCTCAGAGAACATACTTTCTTTGTGTCCTTTAAGTTAATTTAGAGCTTTATATGAATCATACAGGATACAGTAACATGCAAAATATAGAAGATAAATATTTTTTTATAGAACAATAATACTTCAAGCATTCAATATTATCTAAAATTATATTCTTAAAACTTAGAAAAATAATTTTTATGCGAAAAAACAACAACAAAAAACAACTATTCACTAGATATTTTGATATGAAACTATGATAACTGTAAGTTTTTGTACATTCTACATATCATCTTATGTCTCTTCAGGTCAAAAGACCTTTTGAATGCCCTTTGGCAGCCACAACAAGCATGTGTTTTCACAGGTTTATGCATGTAATGATGATGGTTCCTTAGAGACTCTCTACTTCGATAACTTCTGCCACACAAACTACACTGGAAATCTGTTGCATCAGCTAGGTATACAAGATTGGATATGTTCATCCACTCCTCACTAGATCTATCTTGTTGGCCAAAATAACCTATGGAGTAAATTCATACAATTGTACAGTCAAAATGTGTTAAAATGAAGAAGATTACAAAAATGGTGTCCTTGTCATGCTTGGATGCAATTTTCAATTTGTGTGCAGATTCACAGCTATATGATAGAAAGCTATGTTAATTCTACCAAAGATATGAAATTTGGTTAAATAATATCCATTTGG
>NW_013667109.1:198184-200307 GCF_000517525.1 Limulus polyphemus
ATAAAACTAAAATAATGCCTGATAAGTCACATCATAAGAATATTAAATGACAGAGAGCAACTTTTCATTTTCCTTGAACTTTCAACAAAGACAAATTATAGTAACAAAACCAAATAGCTATCATTCAAAAGCTTAACAAGAATGCATTTTTCTAAAAACAATGTTAATACGCTTTTGTACAGTATGTTTTCAATTAATTTAATGATGTTTAGAAACCCTAATTATTTTGAACTTTTCCCAGTCTGATATTTATGTTGTTGTTCTTTGTCCTATAAAAACCCTAGACAGAAAGGGGGCATTGAAAAGAGCAAAAGCATATAAAGAATTCTAAAATAAATGTCTGACAACAACTTTTTTAAATATAATTCAATATTGAATTTATTCAACAATTATACAATGCTGACTTGGAAACTGTCAAGCTACCTCGGACTATAGCATGTTTTAATGACTTTCTCTTGGGTCTAAAGTCACAGTGCAAGTGAAAAAGATAGACTGATTAAAATACTACATTCAAGGATGTAAAAAAATATATAATCACAGAAGAAAGTAAAAACTAAAAAAAATCTGTAGAAAAGAAAAAGCTCATATTGTTATAACTAATATCTCGTGGGTACTGGAAAGATTCCTACATAGCTATGCACATTATCATCTCCAAAACTGGAAAAAAAAAGTTTGAAAATAGCTTGCCATGGGTAAGATCATACAAATGATATTATACAAAAACTTGAAGGTATCTATACTCAATTATGCTCTTATCAGAAAACTGAAGGTACCATATGTATGTTGGAAGGGAGGGGTGTGTGTGTAACTAACTTTCTAATTATTTTAAAAGTTCTCTTGCAGATACAGTAACTTGCTGCATGAACAAAGAAAGTCTGCCTATCAATCTAACGGTAAAAATATCAGTTGGAAAGTTCATCGCCCACAAAGAGAGACAAACAAATACTGATGGCTACGAGAAAACAAAAAGTGAGTCTTCGAGGAAAAACTGATCTAATCACAGGATTTTAATTGTACTGAAAGAGAAAACAAAAATTAATTATAATTAAATCCATTATTCACCAGTGAATAATGTAAAGTCCCAATACACTTAAGACACTAAGGGGGGTCTTCATTCTTAAGAATTATCTGTATGTGTATGTGTGTATTAGAAGGGCATCTTAATGAATAAAATCAAATGATAGATTATTTTCTGAAGGTTTTGGATCATGATGTGTACAATAAAATTAACATTATTGTAATGTAATGAAAGTTTTCTGACATTTAATACCGAAATAGAAAGAAAAGAACAAAGACATCATTCATAATGTTGTGAAAGAACAAAAAAATGTATTTCACTTATAAAATAATACTTGTTGGTTTTCCACCACAGGAGTTCATAATATAATGTCTTTTCAAGGAGGAATTCCTGGTAAATACTCTTTCACAAAATTTACATATGTAGGTTTTCTGACTTTTATGTTTGAAGAAGTGGTGGTTTTTAAGGGAGTTCAGTGATCGAAAGATTTTGTCACATAGTGGACACGGATAACTTCTTCCTAGAGGTGTGATGATGTCACTCTTACATGAAGGTCTCCATCTACCTATAAATCAACAATCCAGATAGTATGAAAATTTTATTTTAAACAAAAAGTATGTGGTTTCATCAAATTATTAAGTTCATATATATATATATATATATATATTTGAAAAATTATGCAATGGCTTTAGCCTTTGCTCATAACTTTGATCAGTTACCCGTCTTGCGTCAATATTTAACATTTATATTATTCCAGACAGTCACAAGAGAGAGCTTATTACAAAACAATACACTTTTCACTCGATAAAAAATCTACATTATATTATACTATCGGTTATTCCAAAGTGTACGAAGATAGTGTAGAAGCTATGTCATACATATGCAAATGCTCAAAACAAATTAATTACGTACATGCATAAGATTTACTGCATGTAAACTTTGCAAGCTCCAGTCTACAGAATTTGATGAATTACAAAATCAGCTCACTTCAAGAATCATCAGCAACTATACACATGAAAAAAATGTCCATTTATATTAAACTACTGACCAAATATTTAGTTTTTGCCTGACATATGGAAGTGCGACATGTTTAAATGGTTTTCAC
>NW_013667109.1:200660-223090 GCF_000517525.1 Limulus polyphemus
CACTTTCCAATACTTTCTGGGCATTGGTAAAGTATTCCTATGAAATGTTCTACTGTCCTAGCCTTCCGTTAAAACAGAGAGTCTGCAGATCACAAGAACTGTAGAAGAGACTGACTGCAGTGTTATTAATACACAACAAACAGAATTTGAAAATTCTGCCCATACATAAATATACTGACAGGTGAACCATTTTACACATGTAAATAACATATCCATTCTCCTCCTCCTTACTCTCAAAATGATAAAACATCACTACAATAGATGGTGGGAACAATATATATATTGTTTAAGCTCAACAGAAAGCAAGCGATTGTTAAGCGATTACACTAGAAGAATAGCATTGCACTTCATCGTTCTCGAGATTTCCAATTGAAATCTGCATGTAGAAGGTTTTATAAATATTACATATACCTATAAATTCCAAATGATCAGAATTCAAATGGTGTTCAAATACACTATGCAAGATATACAGTAAGCTATATCATTAAAAACATCAATGACCATATTTTTTATTCTCTTCATTTTATTACCTCAGTCACTGTCAAATTTTCTCAACTTCTTCAAACACCTCCCCCACTTATAATCCAATTCAAACATTGCCTGAGCAAGATGACTGAGAACAGTAATTGATTTGTGAAAGTTTGAGGTCAGTCTTACAAAGAACAAGCAAAAGCGAGGATGAAAAGAAAGGCATATTTGTACATAGAGGTAGTTAATTACTTTGCTTCTGCTGTATTCACACACATATAATTACAAAAACATACAAAGTTCAAAGGTCAGAAGATATGATTCTCAAACTGACAAGAGGTCTTTAATAGTGTTAAAACCTCCATCTTAAGTAGGAGAAAAGAAAACTTAACTGCAACAAAACATGTTACGTTTGAGTTGAGAGAACCTGTAAACAAGTCAGAAGACATGATGTTGAAGATGTCATATTGGACCCCAAGGCTAAGCAGCATATCCACTACATTATTCATCACAACAGATCTGACAGGTGACGTGAAAAATTCCATCTGAAACAAAACATTCTTGTAATACAGATCTGAGAATGATGCTTTATAAAAAATTACCTAATTCTGATCAGGAATGAAAACTGTCCATGGGCATTTGCTGTACATATGGTTGAATCAGGAGTTCAACCATGAATGATTTCATAGGTGCTTTATGTAAATCTTCTTCACAGAGATAACACTCAATCATAAGATAAAATTGGTCAAGACATAAGTAGCTATAAAGGACTGTTTGTAAGTCCATTGTTAGAAAAAAAAAATATATATATATATATAAAGAATTGAACCTAAGAAAGAAGATAAAACATTGACAAAAATTTTCTATGACTAGAAAGAATGAGTATGGAAAAAATAAAACAAGAACAGAAGCCTAATAATATTCATGTAGAGAGATGTGAGATCATTCATATGTCTCATAAGAAACCTCACCAAAAGGATATACAAAAAACTAATCAAGCCAGTGATGTATTACAGAATGAAACTTTTAGAAAAAAAAGAATAAAATAAAAAGGAGAACTTTTCTTGCACTTAAATCATCTAGAAAGATGCAAGTTCCCTGTAAGTGGTGCACGGGTGCCGAGGAATTGTTGAAGTGACAAGATGGGAAAACAAGTATGGTATGATCATACAGCGTACTCATGCAACATATAGTAATGGTCTTCTAAGAGGAAAAGAGCCATCATTACCAGCAAATTAACCACAGATTGTATTTGGCGAGAACAGATTCATAGGAGCCATGAAAGCAGGGGTCAAATTCTGCTGCTACTCACTGGTACTGAGTACTGGGACTTATTCTTTAAGTCAGTACTAGTACCAGGACTTATTTGAGCTGTGTTTTTGGATGCACATGCATTCCACAGTTCCATCACAAAGCATTTATTCATGATACTCAAATTGTCATTTTTTATGTTAACAAAATTTTTTTTTTTTCAAAAAACAGGTCCACTTCACCCAGCCGAGTACCTCTACTTCTTTTTTTTTGAGAATTTCACCACTGAAAGAAATCGACTGAAATACTGCAGATGCTAATGGTTTAACAAGTAAGAAAAATCAAAACAAAAAAACCTATTACAAGCTAGGTAGTAACAGAGCTCACTGGTGGTTTAAGCATCTATTTGAGTCAACAGGTGGAAAACCCAGAAGAAGAGATGTAGATTCTGTCACTTTTTAAATTTCTGAAGTGTATGAAAATTAATAGAATGTGATTATGGATGTGATTTTAATCAACCAGAGCAAAACGTGTTTGAGTCTTATTAAATACACATAGATCCAAGACCAGTAAATCCGTCCTTTCTCCAAGTGGACTTTTGTTGTAAGATATTAATATGAAAGAGTAAAACAAATCCTGAGAAAAAACACATAATTCACACAGAAGATCAAACAAGAAGGATGTAAAAGGTAGTACATTCACACAGAAGATCAAACAAGAAGGATGTAAAAGGTAGTACATTCACACAGAAGATCAAACAAGAAGGACGTAAAACGTAGTACATTCACACAGAAGATCAAACAAGAAGGACGTAAAACGTAGTACATTCACACAGAAGATCAAACAAGAAGGATGTAAAAGGTAGTACATTCACACAGAAAAACAAGAAGGATGTAAAAGGTAGTACATTCACACAGAAGATCAAACAAGACGGATGTAAAAGGTAGTACATTCACACAGATCAAACAAAAAGGATGTAAAAGTTAGTACTAGAATTGTTAGAGTACACTGAACTGTTAAAGAAAATTTTGATCAAGAAAAACTCCCCAAGAGATAGAATTAATGAATGTTGGGTTACAATAATATCAAACCACTAATTAAAGACTCCCCTACATGACTATAATTATAACCAAATGGAATAAAAATTGATATACTCTTACAAGTAAATCTGCTTGTAGAGAAATGAGACAAAGAAAAAAACAACAAAGAGATAGAAACATAGATTGACAAAAGAAGGCAGATTTATTTACAAGTCAAATAAATGTAGCTTAACGTCAAGTTAAAGAGCAGTCCAAGTTAGTTGCATATGCAGCTAATCATAAGAAAATAGACTAGAGTGAAACTCTTGTTGAAGCCACTCTCTAAAAAAACCATCATCTTCAAAACTGCTAAATAACAAATGTTTCAGAAAACACAGAAGTAGAATAAACCAATTGATAAATAAAAAAAAGAAAAAAAAAGATCACCAATTTTTCCTTTATGCCATGATTTACAGAGAATTAAAAAAGAAGGGACAAGGGTTTTTTTTTCCTGCCAGTAAATCTGGCCCATAATTATTTCTGAAAGTCAAAAAACTCCAGATAATAGAGATGTGAAGAAAGATAACAGTGACTAATAACATTAGATATAAGATGACAAAGACCTGCTAAAACCAATTAAAATCTTTAAACTGGAAATCATCAGACAAAAACCTGTCTTTTACCACCACTAAATTATCAAACATATGTCTAAATAGGCTACAAAAAATGCAAGTATAAACAAAATTGGCTACAAGTTTAAAAATGAACAGATATCCAAGAGATTTAGTCAAAATGTTAACAGTCACATAATTAAGACAATAGTAGATATCTTTTTGTTTCCTCTATGCTTGTCTTTTATTTCTGCATATTATGTTTTGTATATACTTTTCATTAACTCATCATAGTAAGGTTTGAATCATTTTCTTCTTAGTGGAATGTTTTATCAACTTTTTCTAAAACTTAAATTGACAGCAAAGTCAATTAAATGCTTTACTTTTTATACAAAGAAAATTCAGAGTATTTCAAACAATAGAAAATTTTAAACTGAAGACAATAATCAATATTCAAAACAGTGGCACAGTAAGGAATATGAAGTATAAGGCAAAAGTTGAACTTGACACAAAGACAGTCAATAAAAATAGTTTAAAGCTGTTAAATGTCAGTAGATATCTCGCTGGGTATGTAGGTACAATAAAAACTGCTCATAAATAAAGAGACCGGCAGTGTTATTAATACACAACAAACAGAATTTGAAAATTCTGCCCATACATAAATATACCAACAGGTGAACCATTTTACACATGTAAATAGCATATCCATTCTAACTAACTGTATTTAATGCTTTAGTTGGTAACATCTGTTCTTTATGTGCATCTGAAAAACAATAAATAATTCAGCTTGGAAATTATTAAGCCTAGAATTACCTATATGTATCATTCTGGCTTTTTAATAACATTTTTTTTTTACTAAACTACTTATGCACCAAATGCTTTTGGGTTCATGACTTTGTTATTTACATTGTTTAAGTGTCCCTAAAATAACATCAGTATTTCAATGAATTGCACTAATCCATAACTGCTACGGTACCCTAAGTTAATGTAGTAACAGGCAAGAAAAAGTTACTTAATAAGATGCAATATGTATGAACCCCACCAGTCATGGCAATATACAAACAAGTCAGTAATTTGAAGATTAAGAAATACGCTGAAAACTTAAGATAACAAGATTATTTACAGTTTAATTTTGAGTTTACTTACTGATTAATTAATGTATAATATATATAAATCGACATTCAACAACTTAGACTGTTGAATGTTGATTTAAATACTAAAACCTTCTTTACCATTAAAACTTGTGTACTTGAAAATTATCGCACCAGTGATCAAAACATCATACCTGTTCTAAAAAATAATCTTCATTATTATAAAAGTTGTAACTTGTAGTAAGATTATTTATCTTTCTTAAACTTTGATTATTAAGCTCATAGATCATCACATACCACATGATTTTTTAAATGCTGATATGAAACTTCATTACCACATTCGAGAAACAAAATTTACATGTCTATATTGTAAGTACAAGTTGTGGCTTGAGTTAATAACACTAAAAACAGAAAAGAATACTTGAACATGAGTGAAAGTAAGCAAGCTTAAATGATACCTACTAATACCCATGTTACAATATTTTGTATTTATGGCACAGTTACCAAGGCTATCTGCCACTAACCCTAACTTTGAACTCCTGATTGCATTATCCTACTATCCATGCTAATGGATTGACTGTTACCCTTATAAAACACCCACAGCTTAAAGTATGTGGAATATTTTATAGTACTGCATGGACTATAACCTATCTTGCTTGCTCCAAAATCCAGAGCATTTCACGGGGCGAATCCTTATTCCTTACAGGGGAATAAAATAGGTATTTTTTGTAGTAATAATAAGATGAGAAAAATTGCTTAAGGTTAATGAAAACTGTAAGAATTATCAACCTTAATGTACATTAACACAGATGTGGTACTTGCATGAAAATTTATGTTCAGAATGAAATAAGTGACCATTTCATTCTGAAGTAATGACATATTATTACTGATAATACTTATGACATACTACTTATGGTATGTGCTCTAATAAGAAAGATATATCATTATTTAAAAAACACCAAAAGAATGAAGACACAATGAAGCCTGTGCCTCATGTTAGGATGTTTTTGTTTTTAATCTTCAAGTTTAGGATGTATTCATAATTTATCTATAGATACAATCAATGTGTCTGCAGATATGCTGTTAAGTCCAGTTTCAGTATACCTGTTTTATTTTGGTGAAAAAAAAACAGGCTAAAACATGACAGTGAAGAAATTAAACATGCCTTTCAAAAAACTTGTCAAGTTCTGAATTTTTTTTATACTTAAAACACATGTAAAAACATTTAGTGAATACAAAACATGTTTGAGCTTTAAGACAAGCTTTCAGTTAGTGTATCATACTTGCCATTATCTGGCCAAACAATGACATAAGTACAGATAAACTTAAGCACGGAGTAAGGACCTATTTACAGCACACTCCTTTGAACACTTTTGTTAACAAAATTTTATGAGAACCTACTGCTACTGAGGTTTTATGAGGTTAGATTGATTCTAAAAAAACCTGTTCCTAACATTTCACACAAAAGGGTAACAGAGAGATTACTATAACCGAGTATATCTTACATGACACAAGATTTACAATTATAATCATTTAACAAAAACAATTACAAGCTTTATAGTTTAATAGTTTCTTCATATGAAGAGTTTCAGACTAGTTTTTATTTCTAATATAAAATAAGTCTGAACTAGTCCTATAACATATGAACATTTTATATTCTTTGGAGAATGATAACCGAAATATATGGTAGGATTATGTATTAACTGTAATATAAAATAACCAAATGTCAAAATACAGCAGAAGGAAGGTTCACTTGTCTAAAGCCACTGTTTACAGGATTGTTCATGTTGGTTACGTTCTTGTGATCGTTTAAATCCTTTACCACATTTGCTACATTTCTGAGTCTTCTGCCAGATATGCATGTACATATGATGCATCCTTAGAGAGTTTGGTGAAGAGAAAGTTCTCAGGCATATACTACAAAGCCAGCGTTGACCAGAGCTTGTGTACACTGCCATGGATGACCATTTCAGTCTCTTACCTAAAAACATTGGTGACAATTTAATAAAAAATAATAATAACCAATAAGAATACAAAATGTCAGGTGTGGATACAAATAAATTATACATCAAAAATTTAAGACACTAGTATCATTGTTTTCTTGCTCATGGACAGTTATATTAAACAAATACAGCCACTTTTGAACTCTTTATGTAGCTGCATTTCTACTAAGCAGGAATGTTCCACACAAATTAATCTAACACAATTTTTCGAATATCTTATGTTTTATGCACTGACCAAACAAATGACACATACACATATATATTACACTTCTAGAAGTTTAAGCTTGAAAAGACAAACCTACCATGTTTCAACCTAAATCTCCACCAGACTTGGAGAAGCCTATTTTATATATATTTTGTAAGGTTGGTATAAAGAATTTATTGATAGGGAGTTTGAACTTAATTATAAATTTTATTTGAGATCCACCTAATTCAAAAACATAACCCACATCAATCACATAGCTAATGAAAAGTTTTGAAAAGAAATCATTGCATAAATATGGTTCTACAAATGTTAAATGACATCTCCCGTCCAAGGTAACTCATTTCCATTTTGCCTACATGTGGTTAAAATTTTTTTAAACTTTTATTAATATTTTTAGGGTTAGTTGTATTTCAGTCTAAAAGATTAAGCTTTGATCATATCTTTGTAAATGCAACAAAAAAACTTAAGAAAATATAGCTTTTGTTTTTTGTTATCTGATGTATATTTTTCATTTTAAAAGAAAACGACTAAAATAAGACTACTATAGAAATATATAAACTAAATAAAAAATAAAAGCATCTGAACAAATGCTTTTCTGAAAATATGTTTTAAGTCTTCAATATAAAAAAATGTAATTCATATGATAGTTATACAAAATTTTGGAATACACAGCCTTCCCATAAAATCTAAGTAATTAAACTTAAGCCTTCTGAAAAACTCTTGTCAACTGAATATAAATCCTACACCAGGATGTTTCATTTTTTCTGCACAGTTTCCTTCATTCATGTATTTCTAAAACAAAGAAATAGGTTGAGATACAGGAAATGATGCACTCTGAAAGAATATACAAGCAGTGATTTTGTTTATGTAGACGTAGAATAAAACACCCTAAAAATGTGTGGCATCAATTAACACCAACAATAAAGTTAAAAAAGGTTATGATAATAATAATTATATATATATATAATTTCATTTTAACAACTTTATTATTCTTAAGAATATTAAATCTTGAAATAGAGAGATAAAGAACTCAAAGTTAAAATAAAAGTAGAATTGAGAAATAAGAAACAACATTAACTTTCAGTATTAATATCTTTCTCAATAACAACAATATGCATTTTACTTATTTCAAGCTGTATTTACATATGTAAAATTACTATAAAACTTATAGAAACTATGGGGTCAAAGTGCATAAAACTACAGATGGTTGAGTATTTAATGAGGCAAAATATAGTTTAAGCGTCAATAGCACTGTGAAATATATTTAGCAAAGAATGGTTTTCCTCTTGCAGTAACCCTAGCCATTTGGCCTACCTGTATTGCCCAGAAACTTCTCAAAGCTATAAAAAACATGAAGCAAGTGTTAATGACACAGATGAACAAAAATTATGTTAAACATATTCAAAATACAAAGCTTTGTTTTAATGTTAGGATGACAATTGATATTGTGTTATTTTACCATACAATATTCTGATGAGATATTTAAAACAAATAAAGGCCCAATCAACAAAAAATGGATGTTTTGTTACACTAAAATCATACACAAAATATGGTGGTCACTCTCAAGACTCCTGGATCTAGACTTCAATGATCTTCACTTGCAAATAAAACAAAACCCAGACTACCACAAAACACTTTAACAGCCAGGAACATGTTCAAGTGGACAGAGCAAACTAATTAATTCAGAAATGAACATATCAAATCCACATGGATTTCACTGCAAAATACTACATGTAATACCTACAATATAATAATATGAAATGGAAAATCTATAATTAAAATAAAAGGTTCAGACAATAACCAAGTATGCTTTCTCTAACACCAAATGGCATCAATTTTGATCCTGGGATTGTTGACCTTTGTATGTTTCTGAAAAGATTTTCAAAACTAAATTCATAATTAACTTACTTTACATTTTTAGTATTATTCGTGCTTTAATTTCTCTATATCGCTATTATTTCATATTATCAATTTTTCTATTTCCCACCACCTTTTGCCATTATTTTTTTTTTGAATTTTATCTTTATAAATATTTGTTATCATTTCTTATAACTATTATCACACTTAAGTCTTTTATGTACAGTACACACCTCTTTGGCATAAACTAAATCTGACACCAACAACTCAGATCAAGGTTAAGACTGGCTAGTTCTCAAAGCTGAACATAATGCACTATATACTTATTAGTTCCAGGCAATCCTTTAAAAACGAGTTAATGTACAAATTTCAAATTAATCATCACCTAAAGCATAAAACACAGTGAACTTAGAAATAACAGCTTAATTTAAAGCTATAAATTTTTGAAACTCCAATCTCATGTATCATGAATAAACTAACAATTAAAGTAAAGAAAGAAAATATAAAGGAAAGCTTAAAGCACGTAATCTAGTTTTACATAAACAATTACTTACACTATTTTTAAAGCTAAAAACTGATATATTATGAATTCAAATTTCCCTAAATTAACTACTTAAGCTACAAAGGTTTATAAGAATAAAAAAAAAACTCTCTTATCTATAAAATAAATGAATAATTTGCAGTGTATGTACTGTATGAAATCAAGTACACTGTACCAAATGGTTTATTTTGAATTCCCCACAAAGCTACTAAAAGGTTATCTGCACTAGCCATCCCTAAGTTAGCAACAACAGACTAGAGGGAAGACAACTGGTCAACACCACCCACTGCCAACTCTTGGGATACTCTTTTACTAATGAACAGTGGATTTGACTATCACATTATAACAACCTCACAGTTGAAAGGGCACGCATTTTCGGTAACAGGGATTTTGACACAGGACCCACACATTGCAGGTCAAGTTTCCTAACCACCAAATCATGCCAAGTCCTATACCAGAGGAGACAAGCTTTTGCACGCACACACACACACATATATATATATATGTATTATAAACATAATGAAATAGCTTCGCTAACTTAGCAATAATATTAACACACAATATATTACCACAGAACAAGTTTATTACAATTATACTTAGTTTCACTTAAACATCAGTCTGCTTCATCACGCAAATAACTGGTAGCAGAATAAAAGAACATTCAAACAATGGTGTCACTATCAGAGGGTATTAGACACTGACTGGAAACTAGACTCAGATTAATCCTGAGAAATACAACAAATCTTAAAGTTTCACCTATTTCTTGATGCATTCACCGTAGACTGAATGATAATACAAAAATGTCTATTGAAATATTTTTACCATTTATATGTATATTTAATAATCTTTACAGCATCTTCCCTTAAAGTAATAAAATGGTATAATTAACATTCAGAATAAGAGATACCATCTTAGCTCAATGAATATTGATTTCATATCACTTGATTTTGTTCGCCTCTTTGTTATTCCCGATTATTGTCAGACTTAATACAGTTTAATAGCAATAAATCTTGTCCATCAGATCAGGGGAGCATCTAGCATTACTCTACCCCACATCACCTGGACTTAAAAAATTCTTATTACTCCCCCATCCCTCATCTTTAAAATGTATTCTATACAAAGCTCTTTTAGAACAGATGTAAGTACTTCCATCTATAAATGAACTTACAGATTAGTAAGCATATCTCATATTTAATAATTTCCACACAAATGATTTGAAATTCCTTTTTACTTCTCACCTGAAAAAAATATTAAAAACTGTCTATGAGAGAGTGAAGTTGAAGTAATTAAAAACATTATAAAAACATATCAGTTCTGAGGAAAAATTGTGAATAAGCAAACCTCTTAACTGATATTATGTTAACAATTATGTACAGGTCCTCTGAGGAGATAATGAACATTAGAATACCTGTACTCTTCCACAGTGGAAACAGATGATTGTCCATTTTCTTATAGAAGTAGTTACAGTTTTCAAGAGTACATACAAAATAAAAAGCTCATGACTTTGGTGAACTATATCCTCTTATCTGTACTGACAACCATATTTTACTATGAAACTCTTGCCTAAGGCATTAATATTCTTAATTTGATAATACTTGGTAAAAAAAAACTTTATTCTCAAAGGCAAAGCTAATAAATGTTATAATAAATAACACAAACATAAAAGCTATTGAAATAATAATGTTACAAGCTGCATACTGATATCAATAAATGGGCCTCGTTTACAAATATTACACACATTATGTTTTTCATCATCTACAATGCTTCAGTAATCTCACAGAGATTTTTTTTTAATTGAAATATTGTATGCATGTATTGTTATATATATATATAACAAAAACATTCCTGACAAATTAAGTAAATGTTTCATTTTAAAAAGTTTTTCTTTTAATAATAAAAACGTCTCTAATAAACAAAGATTAACCAGGAAAATCATACAATCTAAAGGCACTATTTTTTATAAAAAATTAAGGACAAAATGTAAATAGTATAGTTCTACCTTCTCATGTATGCAAAAAAACTCAAAAACGTACAGACTGCCATCATTAACAATGCAGTTAAACCAAATGACTTTTATTAATCATTCCACAGTAATTATATATGCAAATATTCCTTACTACATTCAAAGTTGATTTGGCTTTTAAATGAGCCAAAAAAAAAGAAATCAAAGAGCTTTTTCTTTTTTCATCCAATTCTTTCAAGAGGAGGCCTTATTAACTTTTAAAAAATTAAAGAATGGGGTTAAAAAAATATACTTACACAAGATGAACCAGCAAGAAGTAACTTAATACACAATAATTTCATGTAGTTATTCTGTTGTATATGATTATTTTAAAATGTAATTTTTATAACATTTGAAAAACTGAACAGGCTAAAAAAAAAAGAGTTTAAATTCTTCTTTAATTGGAATATTGTTGGTACATAGTCTGATATACAAAGAATATACAAGAAATTCTTTACATTTCTTTTCAAACGAAAAAATTTATGACCAAGTAAGCAAATTCTGTTCCACTTTTAAAAGTTTTAATAATAACAAAATTCACTAAGAAACCAAGCATAATATAACATTTTTTTTTAACTAAAAAAAGTTTAATGAGAAGGTAGGTTTTTCAGATTCCGACAAGAAAATATCAGGTAGTACTACGAAAACAATTTTGTGTATGTCTTCGGAGATGAATAAGGCGTTTAAATCCTTTTCCACAATGAAAACATATAAGGACTTGTTGGCTCTTATGTTGAAAGAAATGATGGTTTTTAAGTGTGTTTGTGGAGCGAAACAGTTTTCTACATTCTGGACATTGATACTGTATCCCACTACTGGTTGTAACAGCCATATTCTGCCAGGAAATTCTTGGGCCACCACTCCAATGCAACCTTGATGCACCTAACAAGTACGTATATCAGAATTAATATCGGGAATCAATAACAAGAATTAATCTGTACTAGTTTAATGGAAAAAACTCACCAAAACTTTAAATACAAAAATGTGTATCTATTCCACATTTCTAAAACTTTATGAAAAAATTATATTAAAATAAAATTAAACCACCTCTATTGACACTGTCATATACGGAGATGTATAAACAAATTTTCCTTTTACATAATGTAAACTGAATGCATAAATGTACATAAACTTGGAATATATAATATAGACGTGTAAGCTGAATACATGTAATGAATAATAAAGACGTGTCAGTTGAATACATAAATGTACCAATACTTGAAATATATATATAGACGTGTAAGCTGAATACATGTAATGAATAATAAAGACGTGTCAGTTGAATACATAAATGTACCAATACTTGAAATATATATATAGCATAAACATCAAAATACACCATAATTTTGTCACATAATATAATGTACATTTTTCAATAATTTATACAAAAATGTACAATGTAATTATATAACTGCAAAATGAAGACAGTGGTAATATAAATTCAAGAATATATAAATGGAATAATATCATCTATGAAAAAAACACTTATCTTATTGATGAAGAACAATTGTTCAAACCACTTATCTTATTGATGAAGAACAATTGTTCAAACCACTTATCTTATTGACAAAGGGCAATTGTTCAAAACACTTATCTTATTGATGAAAAGCAATTGTTCAAAACACTTATCTCATTGACGAAGAGCAATTGTTCAAAACACTTATCTTATTGACGAAGAGCAATTGTTCAAAACACTTAATGACGAAGAGCAATTGTTCAAAACACTTATTGACAAAGGGCAATTGTTCAAAACACTTATTGACAAAGGGCAATTGTTAAAAACACTTATCTTATTGACAAAGGGCAATTGTTCAAAACACTTATCTTATTGACAAAGGGCAATTGTTCAAAACACTTATTGATAAAGGACAATTGTTAAAAAACATTGCCCAATAAAAGTTCTTACTTTAAAGTGATATTATTCCACTTATTTATTTCTACATAATTATGTATCATAGCAATATGTACTGCTTTTTCTACAATGAGGATAACAATAACAGAAATGTTCCACCTCACTGTTTCTTTTGAGCTTTGTGACACTATAGACATTTATCAATGAAACATTAATACCGATTTCAATTAATCAAATGTATATGACTCCTATTAATTACACTGTTCAAATACTTTATCTTCATCATTCTTGATTTATTTACTGGACACAAAAAATGCTTAAATTCTGGATTACACAGACATAATCAGAGAAATATTTTTAAACAAAAATGATACTGAAACTTACAGAAAAAGAATTGTGAAGAATATAACACTCTCACAAAAGTCTACAATAACTTTTCTTTCTCTGGTACTACTAACAAACTGATCATGTTGCTGTTTATGTATTTTAAGGAAACTGTAAGTAAAACCAAGTTTTTATAAAGCTAATAACTGGAATATACTTCTTCAAAACCTTTCTGAATTGCCTCTTATTTATCCATGGTGATATGTTACTCAAAATGGATGGCTGTTTAATCCTCATTGTTAATATCAACTTCAAAATAAAAACTGATCAATAATAATCAATCAATTATACCAGACTTGGTTGTTAGGTAAGTTAACATAAATTGTGCTGTACACAGTTAATCAACTTTCTAGCTTAAAAATTTGACAGTGTACTCAATTTTAATAGATGTACTTCCAAAGGATCCCCAAAAGTGTTCTGTTTAAGAATACATAAAACCAAAGTTAAGAATAACAATATTTTTATTTCTTGCTTTTGAAGTTCATATGTCATGCTGTGTTGTAGCCTAAGAGTGTATAATTCTTCCCCTGATTCAACAGTACAAATTGCAACATTAAGCATCCCTTTGGTGATCCCTCCAGGTGGCCTTCGGCCTCCTTTTAGGGAAATTAATGTATAACACTGAATTATTTCTCTGTATGAATTCCAAAACTCTCCAAATTTCCCTTTCTTTAATTATTCTGAATATTTTGATATTTTTTTGGCATCATTACCTAAGCAAGAAAATAGAACATACATCCATACTTCTTATATATATATCCTCAAGTTCAACAAGCTTGGTAAAAATATATAAAGATAACTGGACTTTTTAAAATCACTTTAACTGACACAAATATCGGAGTTATAAAAAAAAAAATGTACTAATTGATTTCAATAAATATATTTAATGTTATACACCAATTCTTATCCTAAAGAGCCTTTCTAAAGTACTCTCTATTCAGCTTAATACTAGCTCAAAGTAGGATTTTTTTTAGATTTAATAACTTTTTAAATTGAACTTCAGCTTAAATAATTTCCTCTAGATATAATTGTCAAATAAGAAATCCTGAAAAGACAAACACAATGCACATAAGTTTTCTAATAATAATAATAATTCTGATTTTATTGTTCTTAGGTATGCCTAATAAATAACGTGAGCAAGAAACTTTGAAAATATTTTCTAAACACTTTCATGAATCTATAATATTAGTTAAAACAAAACTGTATAATGAAGGAAATGTTTAACTACTTTCTGTATTTATAGATTTTTCTCTTATTTTTCTGGAAGTGTGAATACATTGTTCAATATATTTAACACAAAAATGCACAGAAAGAAAAGATAAATACAACTTTCATGTTTACGTTACTGAATAATGAGTAGAAATAAAATAAGATATAATATATATAGATTAGAAAATAAATAAGCACCAATTATAAACGATAGCAATTTTGTGCATGTCGTTTCAGATGAATAAGACGTTTGAATTCCTTCCCACAATGAAAACATTTTTGAACCACTGGACTCTTATGCTGAAAGAAATAGTGATTCCTAACGGTGTTGGTTGAACGAAACAACTTTCTACATTCTGGGCACTTGTACTGTACTCCATTTTCTGTGGTGACGGCTACATTTTGCCAAGACATCCTTGGACCCCCAATCCAATGAAACCTTGTTAGACCTAGTGGTAAAACAATACTTTATTAAAATATTATTGTTTATGATTTATACTCGTATCAATACAAAACTATTTTTGTACAAAATTTTTCATATGCATTATCTCTCTACTGAAGGTTTCAGGTGTATACTTCAATTAAAACAAAAGAACAAACTATTTGACATTGAATAAAATTATTATAGTATGCAATAAAAGGGGTCCATGGAGAAGGTTTCCGTAACTGATACAGTGGAATATAGCCTTTATAGGTAAAACACTTCTGAATGTCAAATGTATGTGTATTCAGGACATATACAAACACTACTCATCCCTTGTTTTCTACATTCAAACACCAAATACAAGTTTTAGTATTCAACCAAACTGCATTCAAAATTAGAAGAAATATAAAAAATACCACATACAAACTAATTTTGACTATTCAAAAAATATTTTCAAGAATTTGCTTATTGTAATTGTAAATCCAATCTTTATTTTTTGAAATAAGCTTGTATTTGTACATAATAACTTACAAAACTGATGCAATTATATTACAAATTTATTAGGTGGCAAAATTATCACCTAATTATTCTTGTTTTACTAGGTATACACAATCACAATGCACTACTTTTGATATTCTTGTTTTTTGCTTGATAATAATTGTTTGCTTTTCTGCAGCTGTGTAATAATTATACTATAATGGAAAGTCAGTGTATGAGTTTTACCATATCTGCCATATGAGATATACAGGATGAGAAAGATGAAGTGTCTAATGGATTTGTTTGTGAATTTTCTCACAACTGTGTGTTACAAGTGAATCTTTCAAGACTACATCATATTGGAGGAACATAAGATGCAAATATGCTTTAATCGGGCAGACATCCTTGAACAGGAGCTCGTGTTGTACAGATGTGGTAAAATATTAATGTATGCATCCTCCAAGATAATGTCATGTTCATGAACAGACCTGCAGAGTGGAAGTCGATAACCTATAACTTTGATGCAATTTCTTTGAAACACCCTGTTCAATAAAAGTTTTAAATTTTCCAAACTATCAATCAAATAAACGATTTTTTACAGCTATATTTTCAAAAAATTAAACCCCATGAAATTTAAAATTATTTTCACTATTTCAAACATAAACATAATTTTTTTGGGGGTGGGGCTTGAGCAATTAGGGTAGAGTCAATAATGCAAAATTAAGCATATTTTTATTAATAAATTAATTAAATATTTGAAATAAAATTCAACATAAAAACAACGCGAGTTTAACTTTAGTAAAAAACGGAGAAAAACGAAATAAAAAAAACAACGGCATGATCAGGCAAAGAATGCAATTTTGAGAATAATTACCATATTGACCCTAATTAATGCCCCCTTTCTAATCATCACCTACCCCCTCTGGTACTTTTATAAAGCTTACCTTGTATGAGAGCAACAGTAATCCAACATATAATCCTCTACTGTAATCTACTTTATTACTGTAATTTTGACAGCAACAGTAATCCACTTTTATTACCGTAAATTCCAATTTAAAAAAAAAAAGACGAAAAAAATGCATACACTTATTAACACTGAAATCAACAAATCACATGTGAAAAATAGAATCTGGGAACTATACAAATATTATACTTAGCACACCTTTGCGGTTTGAAATGCCCACAGGTGCATTAATCAGGGGCAATACGGTATCTCTCGTATGTTTAGTTGGGCTAATATTTAGAAATATCTCACATATGAAAGTTTTGCCATGTATGTTATTACTATAAAAACTTGTCCAGGGTAATATGTTTGCATATCCATTTCAACAGTATCTTCATTACAAAATGTATTAGTGTCCAGCTATGCCTAACACTTTAGTTTTCTTTAATTATTAGTGTTGTAGTCAGTGTATGTATGAGTCTACTATTTTATACATAGTAGCTAACAAGAAAGAATGAGGATGGTTGGTCTGATAATGTTTGGCACCTCAATTCTCACAGGTTACTTTGTTACTCTTGCTGGTCATAGTTTTAATATTATTAGCAAAGGAGAAATAGTATGCTTCGTATTAGAGGACCATTTAATAGTGCTGAAGGATATGGAAAACGTGTTTAAGACCCATTATTCACGGAAATAAAATAACCATTTAACAGTGTTGAAGGATGTGGAAAACGTGTTTAAGACCCATTATTCATAGAAATAAGAGAACCATTTAATAGTGCTGAAGGATGTGGAAAACGTGTTTAAGATCCATTATTCACGGAAATAAGATAACCATTTAATAGTGCTGAAGGATATGGAAAACGTGTTTAAGACCCATTATTCACGGAAATAAGATAACCATTTAACAGTGTTGAAGGATGTGGAAAACGTGTTTAAGACCCATTATTCATGGAAATAAGAGAACTATTTAATAGTGCTAAAGGATGTGGAAAACGTGTTTAAGATCCATTATTCATGGAAATAAGAGAACCATTTAATAGTGCTGAAGGATGTGGAAAACATGTTTAAGACCCATTATTCATGGAAATAAGAGAACCATTTAATAGTGCTGAAGGATATGGAAAACGTGTTTAAGATCCATTATTTGTGGAAATTCAAAAGTACTTTTTCCAGTGAAAAGATATAAACATGGGTGTACAAAGAAGTATTCCACAAAGTAATCTGTTTATATATGAAAATAAAAGTAAAAACTTGGGAAAAAACTAGAATATGTTCAAGTTTTTGCTAATTCTACTTCAATTTACAGTGCTATGGCTGACAGTATGAAATGCAATGTCCAGCAAAGAAAAACCATAATTAAAAAATTAGCAGAATGTTTCTTTAAATCTGAACGTTTTTTTTTCACAAAATATTAAAACTATTATACAAACTGAAACATTTTTTTAGTTTTGCCAAAAACACCCATTGTTATTAAAAAAAAACTTTTAACTATACAGATCATTAATTCTGGGTTCAATAAAACAAAATAAAGTGCTTTACATCAGATTCAAACATCACTTAGTTTAATAAAACAAACAAAATATTCATAATTTCTGAAAATTCTCATTTAGCTAACAATTATACCACTTCAACATTAAGTACATATATTAATTAACTGATTAAAATAAAAAACACATGTCAACAAAAATGCAAATTTTTCATAAAATTAAAAGGGGGAAAAAAACAAAAAAACTTTATGTAACATTCTATCATACACAAATCAGTAAAAAAAAATTCAAGCTTGTACAGTTAATATCATTTTTGTGCACATATTTCTTATCTCCTTGCATTTAAAAATATGTATATATTGAATACGTTTTAAAGGTAAAAAATGAGAAATCTTAGTTTCAAACATAAAAATAATATAAAAATGTATATAAAAGTGTACATCTTATATACATCTTTGACACATAACATTTGTATACATGCATAATAAAAGAAGTGGCTTATTTCAGTCAGTGTTTGTAAACAAACTTCAAACCGTTTAATGTGTATGACCATCACTAATACTAACACAAATTGATAAAATATATCTACATATGTATCCTTTCACACTACAATACAATTTAAAACCATCTATTACAGAATTTCAACTGTAGTCATTATATACGCACACACACACACATGGTATTTATTGGAATCTGCCACTTAATACCTTACTGATTTAAACTCTAAGTTAATGAAAACACACATAGCCTCATCTCAAAAGGATGTGCGGTATCTAGAAGTATGTTAACCCTAAATCTAACCATCAAAAGCTTCTTTAATCAGGGAAATAATACTGGGTACAAAAACGTCTCTTAAATGTGATAGGTCTCTTATTTGGTAACATTAATATAATATTACTGTACCTCATTAGTTACAGCTACCCTAGCTACATGCATTATATTATACAGCGTAACACCTGTTTTGAGTATCAGTCATTACTGACACTGTAATGAAGAGTCATAATAATCTGGTTGGGTGGATACACCGTAAACATACACAAATATATCTTAAAATAAAAACAAACACTGGACACTTCTTATAGTGCACCATAGATGTGTATTATCCAGAAACTTTAACCGATCTATAAAAAGTAGATTTTATTTTGTTGCAGGTGTTTCAAATAAGTGAAAAAAAAGTTTTAATATGACACCATATAACTTCTTTTCTCCTTTCTCTTTGCTCAAGATACATTTTCTTCTGTTTGTACGTACATGTATAAACATATATATACAGAAAAATGCTCCAAAAGTGGTCACAGGAAGGAAAATACATTTGAAAATATAGCATGTACGAGTATTACCTCTCATTTCTATAATTTAGCCATTTTAGATTGATTTGAAGTATAAAATAATACTTTAATATTACTATAGTTCTGCAAATAAAAAATGTTTTCTTAAAAAATAAATCTGATTTTATATCTAACTTGTTCTTCTTAATGTTACCATTTAACCTTAAAACGACCATAAGTTATCTTCCAGTTTACAATGATTAAATTCTGTCATGTTTACAGATCACTTTTTTGGTAATGCTTGTTTTTTATTTTATTAATCTCTTACCAGCTAAGATATTTACAAATTAAACAACAACAACAAAAAAAAACATCACATTTGCCCTTTACAATGAATCATATGATTCCTTAGGTAACAGTTCCATTTGAAGCCTTTCCCACATAAGTGACATCTAAATCTTGTTGGTGTTCGATGCTCTTTTAGGTGATGACATCTCAAAGAATTAGTATTGTGGAATGTTTTTCGGCACGATGGGCACATGTACTCTCGTCCAGCCCCTGTGGTTATAGCCATGGCTTTCCACTGGTAACGGTATGACCCTGGAAGGAAGTGATTATAGACTGTATATTTTGTTACATCTTTACGTTTATGGGATGGAAGACACACAACTTAACACTTCATATGAAATGTCCTCAAATGAAGGTCGAACTTTCAATATTTTCTGTTGTGAAATTAAATAAAAAATTTTTTATACTGGGTGAACCTTCTATAAAGTATGATACGCCATGTGTAAGTTATACAGTTTAGTTCCAAATAAAATTATATCTCATTCATTTAATTTAACGACAACTTTAAATGACTGATTTGAATATTTTTGTTGTATGCATGTCTTCCAAATAAGTGTTTTTGTGTTGACAGTTACAGCCAGTAAGGACCATCAAGGAACCTTAAAATGAAAGGAGTAATCACCAAAACTTTATTAAAACCTTGCTTTTAAAATTTCAAACAGAACACCAAACTATTCAATATGTACATTTTCAAACAAAACTATTTATTAAAAATCCTGACAAATTTTACCCTTATTCAATAAACTCTCCGAATCTTACAGCCTAAAGAGTGGCGCTTCATGTCACCACTTCTAACAAAACCTCTACCACAGTAGTTACAATAGTGACGGTCTTGTTTCCTATGTTTGTAGTAATGATGCATCCTCAAACTATCAGAAGATGAATAACTGTTCAAACATGATGGACAGAGGTACCTATAACCCTGTGGAGTCTTGACCATCATTTTATCCCATTCCAACTTTTCTGGTCCTGAAACAGATAATTTCATACAAAAATTACAATACTACTTTTACCCCCTTTTTTGTTATGCAAAACTACACTTTGCAAATGAAATTATCTTATAAAATACGTAAGATTTAAATTAACATACAATTCATATTAAGTAATCTATTGTACTACTAATAAGAAATACTTTCAAATGTTTGCATGTACAAAATTCAAAAAATTCAAGGATTAAATTAATTTTGCAGCTTATTTTATTAGAACAGATGATAAACTTGTTTCCATATTATATTTTCCTTAGATCTGCAGTATCTTACCTTAAGGTATCAAACCCCAGACATTTTTTACAACTAATTGTATTCTCTGAACACTTTGTTATAAAACAACTTTAGAAGGGGTTTATGCAAAATAATTTAAAAGCACGATGATATTTTATTTATGTTCTTGATAACTGTGACAAATACAGTACATACATTTTTAATATGTAGAGGAAAAAGAGCTATATTTATATAATAAGTGTAATATTTTAAATGTCTACAAGCTTTTTTTTTTCAATGTTTGAAAGCGCACACCATGGAAACTTTAATGGTTAACATCACAATTCGTAAATACAATATTCTTCTATATTTGTAAATGCCAGTATGAGCAACAGTTGTAGTCAATTCATTTTGAAATAACCGTAAACAAGTGTGAAAAACATATTTGTTATAATTATTATTCTTCAAAAGATTTCATTAGGTAGTTAAAGGAAAAGAATAATCAAGGGACAGTATAGCAAAAAAAAATAATCATGGAAATATTCTAAGCAAAATCATATATAAAGTGGAATACTCTGAACTTTTCCCTTTAAGCTGTTGCAAAATTTAAGGTGCTCCCGGAAGGGAGGAGTGTTACATATGAATACATATAATTTTATATTGTATCGTAGTTGGCACGAGAGTATAATTTATTTCTATTGAAAATTCTAATATAAAAAAAAAGATGGTCATTACTGTTAATCAGCAATTTGTTCATAATTCATGGAGAAAGTGAGCTTTTTGAAACTAAGCTAATATAATAGACATAAAAACTATAACAAATAATCAAGTTTCCTTGAAATTGTCTTTAATATGGAAAACACTTGGCTTATCTCTCCACCAACTGCAAAGAAGAGCGACACACCATTAACCATTTATTTCTGATCCACATTCTGAATGTTGTATGTATGATGTTTTATGAAGAAGTAAAAATAAAGGTTTAACTTGTTTGAAGTCACTTTCTCAGAAATAATGTAAAATATTGCAATAAACGCTCTCAACATTTCTTATATGTTACAAAAAATTGGTACGTTTCACCAATAGTCAAATGATGGATTTTAATCAGCACAGCAATCAATACCCTGTCTACTTTCAGTAAGTCAATACTGATGCTTACAATATTATAAACTTCACAGCTTATTTGGTAAAAACCTGTCAAATCATGTTTTAAAAATTTTGCCATGTGAATGTTTTCTTGATGGGAGAAAATTACTTAAAATTATAGCTATACACTGAAATAAATAGATTTTGAGAGAATTTTACTAGTGTACGCTATTGCAAAAAAGACAAGCATTAGTAAGGGTTTTTTAGTCCTTTTTTTGTTCCAGACATAATATCCACAGAAAAATTTCTATTGAGGAAGTCTGAAAAAACATATTAAAGAAACTTAGTAGAAACTTGCATATGGAAATACTTCGTTTATAAATTAATTAAGCAACTCAATTTCAATTTGTTTGTTTAGTACTGTCATTTTTATAAAATAATTATAGCTATTAACATATACAGGCAAGGCAGCTGCAAAATGGAACTGAAAAATTCTTATAGTAATCTATGCCCAAAATACTATATGAAACCTGGTATGAGAGCAGATCAAGACATTTGGTGAAACAGGAAATTAGGACATCAAAAAGGATGTATGAGAAAAGGTTGGCTGAATATGTAAAAATTAAGAGTAAGGATTTCTTTAAATACATTAAGGGTAAACAAAATGTTAGGATGGGGTAGGACCCTTGAGGGATGAAAAAGGAA
>NW_013667109.1:223100-224672 GCF_000517525.1 Limulus polyphemus
GTAAAAATTAAGAGTAAGGATTTCTTTAAATACATTAAGGGTAAACAAAATGTTAGGATGGGGTAGGACCCTTGAGGGATGAAAAAGGAAGGATAATATCTGATGATTATGAGATGGCTACATTATTGAATTTAGCTTTTTCTTGGTTTTTACTAACGAAGATTTAAGCAGTATTCCACATCTTGAACAGTTGATAGATGGAAACAAGATCAAACTAGATGACTGCATTAATTCTGAGCTGGTTAAGAAAAATTGGGAAGTTTAAAGAATGATACGGCTCCTGAGCCAGATAATATTTTCAAAGAGTTTTGAAGGAGGTTAAAGATTGGATATGTGAGCCACATACTACTACTTTTTTTCTCAGTCCTTGAAGAGTGGACAGGTACCAGACGATTGGAAGTTAGCTAATGTAAATCCTCTTTTCAAGGAAGGTGATAAAAATTGTCCCAGTGATTATAGACCCATTAGTGTTATATCAGTTGTGGGAAAAGTTTTGAAAAGTCTGATAAAAGATGCTTTGCAAAGTCATTTAACAAAGTTTAGACTTTTATTGGATAGTCAACATGGTTTCATTAAGGGAAAATCTTGCCTTACAAATCTTTTAACATTCTTTGAAAAGGTTACTGTTTATGTAGATGAGGGTAAGGATGTGGATTTGGTGTATCTGGATTTTCAGAAAGCATTTGAGAAGGTGCCATACAAAAGGCTTGTAATAAAAATTAGCTCTATATGTGTGGGGAGTTAAGTTAGCAAATTTGATAGAAGAGTGGCTGGATGGAAGAAAGCAGAGGGTTGTTACAAATGGAGTTCAATCAAACTGGATTAATGTCGCAAATGAGGTACATCAGGGCTCAGTCTTAGGACCTTTTCTCTTTTTGATTTACATCAATGCCATAGATGAAGGAATAATCAGTAAATTACTTATATTTGCAGATGATATTAAGTTCTTGGGTGTTGCTAACTGGGAAGAGGATGCTGCTGATTTACAAAAGGGTTTAGATCATTTAGTGAGTTGGGCAAATAAATGGCAGATGGGTATTAATTATAATAAATTCAAGATAATGCATGCGAGTTATCATAATTTGAATGGGTATAACTTTAATAGTGTTATAAAGGAAAGGGATCTTGGTGTAATAGTCGATCAGTCTCTAAAGCCATCCAAGCAGTGTGCTGTTGCTAGGGGTAGGGCAAGTAAGAATTCAAGTTGTATCTACAGAAATATTGAATACAAGTCTAAAGAGGTTATAATTTCATTGTACAGGTCACTAGTTAGACCACATTTGGAATATTGTGTTCAGCCTTGGCCTCCTTATCTTAGGAAAGACATTGAATTGTTGGAAAGGGTTACTAGAATGGTGCCTAGGATAGAGGGGTTGTTATACGAGGAGAGGCTGAAATCTCTCAAATTGTTTTATCTTGAAAAAAGAAAGAGTTAGGGGGATTTGATTGAGGTGTTTGAGATTGTAAAGGAAATTGATAGTGTTGATGCATCATATTTAACAGTGAGAATAGTAAGACTAGGGAATTCAAATATAAATTTTGGCAAGGTAGGAGTCATCTTCAGCTAAGACA
>NW_013667109.1:224682-252415 GCF_000517525.1 Limulus polyphemus
AGTAAATTTAAGTGAGTTTAAGAAAAAGCTTGATAAGTATATGAATGATAATTGTAGGCTTTAAGATTTTTGAAAAAAATTATTTTAATTTCCATTAGAGGATGGAACAGCCGAGATGGACCAATAGGTTCCATGTTGTCCCAAATTGAATATCAATAAATCTAAAGTTGGATTCGAGAAAACAAATGCAAATTTGGTGTCTAGGAAACAAGTGTAATTCTTTTGGAACTAGTACAGATTTGGTTTCTAAAGAAGTAAAGAAAAACAAGTCGGTCCCAGATTCAAACTCAAGTAAAGAGTAATATTTTGATGATCTGTATTCAGGTTGAAATGTGTTAAAATTCAATAAATCCACTTGCTTCTTATGTCTCTGACATAATGTAGGCCTAAGGTACAAAAGGTACAATGTAAAACTAGGTTAATTAAAGTTGATACTAGTAGTAGTTTTTACTTACATATTCTCTTATGCAGATTAAAATCAACTCTTAGGAAACTATTATCTTCACAAGATTATGTTATACGTAATTATAACTATTATCAGTATTAGGATAACACAGTAAATATTTTATAACATATACAATGTATCACACCAATAGCACTGATATCCTTCGCTCAATGAACAAACACGCTACCATGTACATGTCATCTACTACTTGTTTCAAATCATGTATATATATATATATATATATATGTATTTGGTTTGGTTTATTTAGAATTTTACGCAACGTATACAGAAGGGCTATCTTCACTAGCCATCCCTAATTTAGCATTGATAGACTAGAGAGAAGGCAGCTAGTCAACACCACCCACCAATTCTTGGGCTACTCTTCTCCCAATGAATAATGGGATTGACCATTACATTATAACACCCTATGGTTGAAAGTGCGAGCATGCTTGGTATGACAGGGATTTGAACCCACAGATTGCGAGTCGAGTACCCTAACCACCAGGCCATTTATGCATGTATATATAATTGCAGATCTTTCCACTAAACCATCATTACACTAATCTTTCATATCCAAAGAGCATAAACACAAATAAGTAATCCCAATGGTAAATCCTTCATTTTTACAGAGTGTAAATGTCATTTTCACCAAGTAATGCTTGTGTGCGTGTGTAACAATACATTTTTATTTTTTTATCAATTTTATAATACTAGAAAAAAAAATTCATTTACCCATAACAATAAATATATCATCTTCACAACTCAACGGATGCCAACACATACAGTAGTGTTTCAGAACTATAGTAACAAAATAAGTACAATTAATACGAAAACTGCAATAAAAAGAAAAGAGGTGTATTGTCTTTTTTCTGGCATTTATTGCTACAAAATATGTTCCACCGATTTTTTTTTGAATAAATAAAACTACAAATTAAGAGGTTATAAACAGCTTGCTAAAATGGTCCTGTGTTTATAATGTGTGTACACCAAGCAATGTATTATAAAGTATAAACATATAATCATATCTGTTCTATAGTAATTTAGACATTCAAAAAGTTAAATACAAACGTTTGCGGCAAAACTGGTGGCCTCTTATTCATTGCTGTGTTTTCATATTTATATCAAGAAACAGATTATAACAAACACCTATCATAATGTTCCACTAGTATCTATCATTCAGGTATAATCAATAATTCTTGTTCATCTGAAGAAAAACACAACTTAAAGAGCAGGTTTCGACATCGACTAGAATCAGGGGCATTGAGAGCCAGCTAGGATCAGTAATCTCACCGGGCCCCCTCTCCCTTTCATTCTATTTATTAACTTTTGCTGATTTTTCATAAAAGAAATTTAAGTGACAAATTTCTTCGTGAATCCATGAGAAAGCAGTAGCCATTTTAGCTCATTAAGTAGTATGCATTTCTAGTGAGTATTGAAATATCTCACTGCCGGTCCCCCTCAATAGACCCCCGGGACAGCTGCTCCCTTGCCCCCTCTTCTCATCAGCACTAACTATAATCATTATAATTAAACCGATGTTTTACAACAGATATTACATATCATGCTATAAATGTTTTATAAGCAATATTTACAGATGAATACAAGTTTCAATTCATCCCAGGTTCATTATTACCAACAGCTTAAAAAAGCATTTTCATAAGCACACTAGTCACAAATTTGAATATCTGAATAATTTCTGTATAGTTTATTTACCAAAGAAAATTTACACAAGTAGCAATAGCTCCAACTAGACAATTTAATACGTTACATAAAACATTCATTATTCTCAAGTTATTCATATTTTTTTGTTTCTCTGATAACCGCAAAAGTAACCTACAAGCACGGTTCACATAAAAAATGGAATCATGGAATTATTAAATAATGTATTTTTGTACATGTTATGCAAATGTTAAAAAATTCAATCAACAACACCTTATCTTCTAAATATTTCACTAATTACCACACAGTTTTATATATTCTTTAACCATCTTCGCCTAAAAGTATTTTCTTGACAAACCAATCCTCCTCCTTCTTCAGAAAGTCTTTTTCGTTTTATGAACAGTAGCTCGATGGCGTATAGCACTAACTTTCCAGTGAAAAATCTTGTTGCAGATGTCACACTGGTACTCTGGAAGAACTCCACCATGCAGTGTCATGTGTCTGTTACGGTACCAACCTGTAGTAAAATACTTATAACAAATGTGACACTGATACCCTTTTCTGGCAGGCCAAGACCGATGTGTCGATGCTAGGGAGCTGTTGTTAGCACTCTTCACTGCTCCACTTGAATCTAAAGCCAACAAGAAAATAGCTTATAGAAAGGTTACCAAGTTTACGAATTTTAAATAACCAAACCATCCAAACGGTAAGTTCATATGCAAGTTCTTTAATCACAAACATATACATATAATATTTCTATCCTGTAAAAGCTACCATTGGAATATATATATATATTATTTTTGTCTACAACGTACAGCACTGTCATACAGTTATGAAAAAATCTTTCATGCAATACTGTACATATTTTTATATCCGACTTATTTTTAGTGTCACATTTCATTTAATATACACTTGAAACTCATAAAAAATAGTTTCACGACAAATATACTTTCTTCAGTACTTTTATTCACTGCTGTAATTTTGGTAATGCCTCTAAAGCCTTCTTTTTTTCATTGTTCCTCATGAGATTTTGATGCGTCAGTCTCTTTCCTACACAAGTTTTTTCAGAAGAACAAACATTCAACAAAAATAAGTTACAAATAACTTAACATTTAAAAACAAGCCTACAATAAGCATATTTAAAAAAACAATAAAATAAAAAAAGTATTCATAGTGTATGTCACTGAAAAAATTTAAATATGCTTCAGAAATACTGTAAATAGGTTAAACACATATCACAATCAAAACCATGTGACATCTAACAAATTTCTTTGGGAAACCAAAACCACTTTCTAAAGGAACTTTATTTAAAAGATAAAAACTTATTGTTCAAAAGACAAAAGTTTAGAATTACAATTTACAAAACGTTTATGCAAAGCCAGCCCTGGGCAAAATTGTGACCTGTGTGAACTTTGTATTCAGCACATCTGACCCTGCAAAACTGACATGAATCGCTAATTACAATGTCGATTTTAGCACCCCTTGTGGCCCAAAATGATTACAATTTTTTTGTCATTAGGTAACACGACAGCACTTTTAGCATTTTGTTTCTATCACTTAGAATATTAAGTTTTGTACATTTAGTTTGCTGTAACAGAGAATAAATATTTATTGAATATCTTAACCATAGATGTATATAGTGATGAACAACAGGGCAATGGCAGCAATAATGAACATTTGACACATGTATATACAGTAACAAACATTTAATTATTGAACGTTTCGGAATATACATATTCCATCTTCAGCAAGCTATAATGAACATGATAAATTATTAGCTACAGACATTTTAAAATTTAAACATTCTATAAATATAATTAAAATACAGAATAAAAGTATGAAATAAATTAAAAGACAATAAAATAAACAGAGAATAGAATAATGTAACGATATTATAAAAGTTATTTAGAACAGACTTAATTGTAGTGAATTTGTGTTATTATTCAAAGTTGGGAGTTCATTTATAATAGATAAACTTTCTTTAATTAAAAGTTCAACATTGGATGATCCAGATGAGATGACTTTGAAATTCGTAATAAAGACGGGGTGGTTGGTGTTTTCACTATGTGTGCGAATTGTGGAGTACGGTGAATTTGATAATTTTTACCAGTTCTGCTTGATACTCCTATAGTAATAATGTGTAACTACCCCAGATTAGGTATGAAACAAAATTAGTTAAAATCACTTTCTCATTCAATGTTACTGAAGGTATATTATACAAAATTGAACAATGTTTTATACTTAAAGAATTACCTTAATTTTTCAAGCACTTTAACATTTAAAAAATTTACTGAAAACTTAAACTTTACTAAAGAGCAATTTTTTGTACAAGGCATTATAAAATAGAGAGTACATATAAGACGGTTACTGCTGAAACATTTATTAAAAATATACTATATAATAATGTTCTTTTTACATACTGCAATTTGTTACACAATATTATTTGATATCTCATTCACACCATTGAGTAGAATAAAATTGAAATATAAAACACGCTTTAATATATAACGTTACAAAAAAAGATTCATGTATCATTTTAAACAAAAGATGACACAGAAAAACTTGACAGGGCAAAGTAATGAATAAATACAAAATGATTTAACATGGGATGGGTCTGAAAATATGAAAGAAAAGAAACTGAGTGAAATAAAACAAATAGGGATATAAAAGAGAGTTAATCGAAGTAGGAACATTGAAAAAAAAAAATGGCACAAGAATATACATAAGGAGGGTTGTGAAACACCGTAACACGCAGAGAACAACTAGGATGAAACTATTTTGTTTGCAATAAAATGATACTTATAATCAGTGAGTAAACTCAAAACAAAATTATTAATTCTTAATTTCTGTTGTCTCCATAGTAAAAGTTTCAATTATAAATAACTCTCATAGGAGCTTAACATTTCTGCAATATTAAACATGAATTGGTAAGAAAAGACCACAACCGACAAGAGGGAAGGAGAAATCAAAGTGAGGCAAAACAAAAGTTAATTTGAGCTAAACAAGATGAACAAGGAAATTAACTATATTTTGAGTAAACAAGGAATTTCAAAAGATAACACAACTAGAGCTGACTAGCATAAAATATTATTTCAAAGAAAGTTACCATAAAACAAATATACAATAAACATAAAAAAAAACTTTATAAAAGGCATCTATACAAAAAGTTACAAAAACATGAAACACAATTTTATGAAATTTTTGAACAAAAGAAATAATTATTCATAATAATAATTCTTTTAATGAGAAGAATGTTCCAGAAATACTAGTTTTTAATACTCTCTTTCATTGTCGCCATCTAGTTCTTTGATACAACAGGATATCTATTGCTGAATGAAAACACTAAAAACAAAAGTAAACTTGATAATTCGGATAAACAGAGTAAAATTTAATGAAAGTACAACGTTTCACCAGGTAAAACTGGCATCATCAGGTACATCAACTACTTTCATTAAATTTTACTTTGTTTTAAACCGAATTATCAAGTTTACTTTTAATTACGACAGAGTACTTCCTTTCATCGTACTAAAACCAAAATACTTATGGTAAGGTTAGAGCAATCAGATATCAATAGTTGTCAGGGCTAGTAGTCTGTACATTTATCTTAGTACAATTAATAATTAATTGAAACATCAATAACTAATTAATAACTATATTGAGATGATCACATATACACTACTAGTCATGATAACAAGTAAAAATATAATTTTTATAAATTAAAATGATATCTTTACCCTTGTAAAGGGCATTACTTAAAGTTGGCCTAATCCAGAGGACAGGGCCAAAACAAAAAAATTATTAAGCATTTCAAGATTTTTTTTTTCTCTCATTAGAAATAATGATTACTGCTTGTCTTCATAAATATAAACCCTAGCATAGCCAAGGGTTATGAGTAAAAGGAGATCTTCATAAAAGTGGGTCAAATTAAATAGCGGTCTACAACAAAAGATAACCAATCCTTTGAACTAACTTTTCTTCATAAGTAATTACTGAAAATACTATTAATATATTAATTCTTGAAAACACTAATAATATGATATTGAAATATGTGATATTTTGTATTTTATTACATCAATATTTTTTGTGCATTGGAGACAGCTATTTATTTCTTCCATTCAAATCTTTAGCTTAAAATTAAAACTAATAGCTTAAAAAATTTCCACAGAAATCAATTTTTATAAATAGTTTCAAACTAATTAAAAATTATTTTTCAAAGTATGGCTTAATATCAGACCAAAATGATGTTTGTAGAGTAATCAATATTTCACAAAATGTCCTATATAAGACTATAAATGCTGTATTTGATGTTTAATATATAAATATTATTTTAAAAGATGGAACAAATTACATTTTTTTTTATAAAAAGCAAACTTACAAATGCACAAAATCACAGATGAAATGTACTCAGAAATGACAACTTCATATCGTGAAGACAACTACAAAATTCATTACCTTATGAAATAACACAAGTTCAAATAGCACTAACAATCTTGTGCACAATTTCATCTCGCATGCCACGCTCTATGCCGAACACAACTTGTTCTCCAAGCAAAAACCTTATTGCAGATGTCACACCTATACTCAGGAGTAACACTGACATGCAGTGTCATGTGTTCTTTTAAATCTGAGCATGTAGCAAATTGTTCATGACATACATGACACTGGGCACTTTTCACCACTGGCTGGCCTCTTACAAAAGTAGGAAGTATCCTATGTGTACCTAAAACAAAAAAAAAGCATATATCTATAATGAAAACTTCTGTAAAACATTTTAGTAATGCTGAATAGAACCACTTCTTTCAAACTAAATGAATTACTGATGCTACAAGGTGTTTGTTTTAATGTTGTTGGTTTTTTTTTTGCCTTTGCAAAGAATACAGTTATGAAATAAAACTAATATGTATTTAGTCCATACCAATTTAAAAATACATAGTAATGTTCAGTTTTCTAGAAATTACAAAATGTATCTTAAATATTCATCTTAGAACCCAATCTACATGTATGGTAGTGAAATCATATTTCAGACATAAAACCTAGTTATTCGTTTCAAAGAGAAACCAAACTAGTTTTAAAATAACCGAAACTTGGATAATTCATTGGGAAACCTTTGAAAGTATTACAGAGAATGCAACTGAGAATTTTGTTATTCATAAGTTAAAAAGCAGTATAATAATATTATTAATTTAAAATTGTCAGGATGTATGAGATATAATACCAAAATAAATAGAACTTTTAATAATCTGGAAAACAATGAATATATACCTTAATATCCAAAGCAAAGAGTACTGTTAAAGACATTAGTACACAACATGTGAAATGAATATATCCATAAGTTGTACTGTGTACCCTATCAATGGTTGAAGTTGGTAATGACTGATGGAATTATGTTATTTTGAAGAATTCTGACTTCATATCTGCTAACATCTTGCTTTATGCACTTGTCTTCATAAGCATATATTTAGGTGACTTTTGAAAAATGCAGAAGAAAATGAATGTATCTCAGTATTATTTATTATAATCTTGTGTTTACTTGCATGTATTTATCCGTTTTCCATATTTCTTGGTGTTTATCAAAACTCTGTGAAACGTACTTGCCTTTAAGATAAGATCCTTTTTTTCTTCTTCTGCACTTAAGCAGGTGAAATCGTCCAAGTGTAAATGAACATATGTTGATAACCACAAATAATTTACAGTACAGAGTTTAAAACAAAATAAAAAACATTACCTATGTTCACATTGGTTTTAGTGTCTTGAAATTTCCCAGGAGAATTTACCAAATGTCATCATTCGTTAAATATCAAAAAGACAAAATCATCCTAAACAAAAAGAATTTATTGATACTAAGTACAAATCTATCATTAACTTTTTACAACTTTCAATCTACAAATTAATCAGTTTATCATTTAAGCATCACAAACATGTTACTTATATAATCTATAAAAATGTACAAATATCATACATTATGTGATACTAGCCAAAGTAACCAGCTTCGCTTGGGTTATTACATTGATATTTTGCTGGTCGACTGTGTCTGTGTACTTTGAACCTATTTCAGATACGAGATTCAGCAAAAATTCTTTTCAAAGATTTTGTTTTTCTCAGAAACATATAGAAATCTTATTGTATAATAAATCTTTGTTGTAAGTTAATAATTATTTATTTACATCTTAATACTTTATCACTGCACTGAGAATTTCACATAACATTTTTCTGTCACAGCGTTTTGCAAATTCTATATCCTTGCAGTGCCTCAGGATAAATAATATTGGTTGTTTTCTCATCTGGTGCTAAAATGAAAAGGTTCTTGCCATCACCAACCCTGGAGCAACCAACATAAAGTTGGCCATGAGAAAAGCATGGACTTTGCAGTTTGAGACCAACAACATTGAATGATTGCCCCTGCGTCTTGTTGATACTTATGGAAAAACCGAGTTTAACTGGGAAACCGGAGCCATTTGAACTGATGGTTTATTTTTTTACCATTTTGTTCTTTTACAACAGTATTTGGAAAAAAACCTCCATATATTGTTTATTCAGTAAGTGAGAATTAAAAAAAAATGATACTTTTCTATAGACCTTCAGGAAGCAGAATTACGGGGCTATAGAGCAAAATTATAGAGCAAAAAATTGGCCAAAATTTTTTGAGTCAAACCTAAAAAATAATATCCAGGTGCACACCCTGCGTGCAAAGTTTCAGATCTCTAGGTTCTTTCCTCTTGGAACTATGGCAGTCACAAACAGACACAGACACGCCCTTTTATTATTATAGATAGCAGTCTCAAACTTCCATTTGTTATAGCTTCATTTCTAAAACACACTTCTATTTCTAAAAAAGATATTAAGTTATGTGAATTATCAACATGTAACTCATTTATTAGAAATCACAACAGTTTTATTTCAGAAAAGCTCCAAAAAAGTTTGAAGCATTAAATGTGTTTAATTTTCAAACAAATTTCACTCATTCGTTATTATGTCTTAATGTTGTCCATACAGTTAGTTATAAATATAACACTGAAACAAATTTAATCACTTGAGTTAATAAGAATGAAGACTGATGTGTTCTAGTTTTAGTAAGTAAGAATTTTGTGACTACTTAAACCCAATGAATGATGTTCAATTTTTATTTTCATACAACAAATTAAGAAGCAAACATTTTATGCTTCATCTGTTGAGAGATATTCTTACAATTATAAACAACAATTTTAATGCAACAGATTCTTGATAGACAATTCAAATATGATATGCAAAATGTAGAAGTGTCACAAATATTCAAAGATCAAATTATGCTTCACTAATAGTTACTTTGTTGAACACACTTTTATTGAAAATGTAGTTACAGTACCTTTCAATAAATATTCGCACTAAAAAGCTAAACTAAAGAGTTCACTTAACAGAATGATGGTTTTTATGAACAGCAATCCTGTGTCGAATCAAATTAGTTTTCCAGCTAAATGCTCTGTGACAAATGTCACACCGGTATTCTGGACGGGTACCATAATGCAGTGCTATGTGTCTGTTACAGTACCAGCGAGTTGTGAAGAACTTGTTGCATATATGACAGTGAACACCTTTTTTTGAAGTGGCTGGAAAGCTACAAGTTGTCAGATGGATTTTAGCTTGACTGTGATTGAAGCCCTGTGAATCTGAAAGCAATGAAGATGGATGTATGAGTTCAGATAAATGTCTTTGTTGTTACATCTTACAGTTCAGAATGAAAGAAGGTATGGTTCCCATATAGTGCATTAATATTTCTATTTTGAACAAAAGAAGCTAGAAATGTATCCTGAACAGCTGTGCTACTTTAATAACATAAAAAAGAATGGGCACGTTACACTGTGTAATTATAACAAAAACAGTCTGTTGTAATTGTATTGTTGATATTTTTTACTGAGGTATATTGAGTTTTAGGTTGGTTTAAGATTTAACATCAATATTTCTTAAGCCTCAACAATGAAATCCTACTTATTATACTGATCATAAAATACCTTTATTAGAATATTTTCAAGTACAAAAACCTCTGAAAAATAAAACAAAAGATTCCAAACAGAACCGAGTAACACGCAAAGCATTTTTATAAGTCATTCATATAACACTCTTCCTTATGAACAGTTGCTTGATGGCGAATCACATTAACTTTCCAATGGAACACTTTATTACAAATATTACATCTATATTCTGGTCGTAACCCACCATGCACAGCTATATGTCTGTTACGATACCAGCGTGTTGTGAACATTTTGCCACAAATATGACACTGGAATCCCTTCCCTCGAACTTTGGGAAAGGTGAAATCTGCTGACTGGCTTACAGGTAGTCCTTCTGCATCTATCAATGTATATGGTGTGAAAAAATACAGTTTTAGTAAATTAAGAGGATCGTGGTTTTCAAACATTTATTTTCACAACAGTATAATTCTTGTTTGCGAAACTTGTACACGCTAATGTTTATATCAGAAATACTGAAGTACATACTCATCATTTATAATTCATTGCAAAAAAATTTTATATAAATATCAAATGACAATTCTTTTAGAAAAATAATGCATCTTTACTACGAGCAGTAAATTACATATTCAGTTAGTTTTTGACATGTTTCAGTAATCCAAAACATAAGCTGGTTAGCCCGTTTATCTTTAGAATAATTAGTACATCTACATGCTTTTGTAAACAACTGGGGGTAAGCGGTGAAATGTTCTTCTGCTTCTATCCTTTCAATACCATCTAGCTTTCATGGACCAAAATTTTATTAACCAATAGAAGTTTTCCACTTCTGGATGTAAAAAATTAAATAAAAAACAACGACATACTTTTCATTGTTAGCATTCTCAAAGATGCAGCAAAAATTTTTTCAGAATTCAGCTGTTAATGTGAAATTATAGAAATACTTCTCTAAGTCACAGAACAATATACATTTATAAATATATTATATATATATATATATACACACACAAGATCATCAAGAAAAGACGTAAAAAAACATCCATCTTCTTAAAAAAAAAGCGGACAAACGATACGACTCCATGTAACTTAATCATAAAACAATAAAAAGCAAAAAACACAGTTATTTCAGAGTAAATAAAATATTATATTACATCAATAATCCACAAAGTTCCATGAAATTAATCATATCATTCCTTACATTCAGAATAATTACAGAACAAATGATGAATTCTTTTTTATGAATATCTGAATACTTACAAAACATATAAGAAATAAAATGTGCATTTTGATCAATTTTTTTCAGTAACATTGTGATCAATTCAAAGATCCTCATCCAACCCAAAAAAACTTTGATAAAGCTCTTTTCACATAACATTTTTCCTTTTGTACGGATTACAAAAATTTGCATAATTCTTCTATTTTGATTGGTCTAGCCCTGGAATAAAACTTAAAAAATTTAACTTTGGCTTTTGTTCTATTTAATCAAAAATTCATCTATACATTCTTATGGTGGTTTAAAATGTAGAAAATGTTATTATAATATTCAGCTAGTTATACTCCTAGAGGAGATACAGATTTTATTATGGAAATGTATTCTGTCAAAGATAGGTTTCTGAACATTAAAACAAATGCCACAATCTTTATTAAATGGAAACAAAACAAACACGTGTACTCTACCGTAAACAATTTCTTCCCGATGCAAGTTACTTGTCACTTCCTGTAAATGAAATGGATGTCACAAAATCATCTATATAAATAAACATCAATATGTGTGTGTGCATCTGTTCCTTATACATTTCCACATTTCTTGATCAATTAGCACCAAACTTGATACAGTAATACAAGATGACACGAGGAAGGTATTGATAGAATTCTTGAAAACAGTATGTCTTTCTTTTTCAGTATTGGTACCCTTTACGTATTTTTATTGCACTTTTAATGTTTATTACATTAAGAAAGAACAAATACAAGCACAATTTTCTATCCTTTGTTACAAACAGGTACTCCAGCTAGCTACCAATAACTTTGGAATATTTCATTTTACAAAGAATGAAAGAAAATACTTTAGTGACTGAACATTGCAATCTTGGAAACATTCAGTATGATACAGTTTGACAAAAATAATTTCAAATATTGTTTTATAGTACTGCACAACAACAATGTATGTTTATGTATACCAAAAATAAACTACCAAAATTATATTTCAAACTAATTTACTTCTACTAAAAGCAGTTAATTACTCTTGAATAAATTGTATAAATGCTGAACACTCCAGCTTTAAAGCAGTTTAAGCTGTGGACCAGTTTATAAAGTTATGATTTCTTTGTAGTAAATTAGTTTTTTGTTACATCTGCAAGGACTGGCATATCTTGAATTGTAGATGGTCATACGAAATGTGCATTAAATCTTCTCTTCTTACAAACCAATAGAAGAAAAACGTGGCAGTTGCTTTTCTGTTCTAACTACACATATATATTTAACAGTTTTAATATCATTTCAATTTTAAAATGAAATCTACGCTCCATATTTGTTATTAACTGAAATAGGCTAAATGAAACTCAAATTTAATAAAATCTTAACAAAAATAAGGAAGTGTTCTGGCATTAAAGTTCATGTTATATTTATCCACACCTACTGGGGCTTTTAAAAAAATTTACTGGGCTTAAATACTACAGAATAAAACATATTATTTGTATCTAATGTTTGATACTTTAGATTGGCAGAAGTCATGAACCAATATTTGTTAAGACAGGTTAAAGAAAAATTTTACTAGCATATAAGCATGGATTTCAACAGATTTTTATTTGTTTAATTACTCATATATAAATGTGACTTTATATTTTTTTTCTACAATTTTTTTCCAACTTTTAGCTATTTTATCTATTTTTTTCCCTGCACGCCTATAAAAAAGATAGGTAATAATACGGAAATAAACTGAACAAAAACAAATGAAAAAAAATGATTGTATGTAGTTAAGTTTTTAACCAACTTTCTTCAGGCAAGAGAAAAGCATTAAGATTGCACCAAAACTATTAACAAAAAAAAATCTATATTTTTGCATACCTAACCTTTTTTTTTTATTTTAACCATATGCTATTGCTACAAGTTAAAATGGTAGCTGTAACTCTTTTATGTAGCCTTAAACTACAGCTGGATATCATTTACATATGGATAGGATTAAAATATTCAAACTGGTTTGTAGTAAACTAAATTTATGCTTAGTTTTAGTAACATCAGACGACTCTTCATGTTTGAACTAATACCCGGTAACACGTTTGTAAAAGTGGGAAAAACGAGACCAAAGTGTACACATGCCCTTTGCATTACATTAAATGTCACAATGCTTTGTTAAGGGGCTTTAAGATAGGAATGTAGTTAAAACCTTTACATTACACTACAGTGGAAAATGATAGAGTAAATTGTATAATATAACATTTCTGATACAAGACTTCTTAAGACAATAATATTTTATACAGTTACAAACTCTTCCCTTCTTGATAAATTACAAAAACAATGCTTCTCATCTTCCAAAATTTTGCATCTGATATAACCTAGGTTTTTGTTTATTATCTATTATACTCCTATATCTAATAATTTCTAAATGGTTATGAAATTCATGCTTTTCAAACGTTGAGAAAGCTTACTGGAATGACGACATTATAATTATTTGTTAAACCTTTTACAGAAATACCTAGAAATGATTACTAATATAACTGTAGAATAAATGTTTTCTTATGTAACTCAGTTGTTTCAGCATATGCCTTTTATTAATACATCCATAGTGTCACACAAATACAAACACTGTCTGATGTTAAATTAGAATAACCGAACAGAATACAGTATTATAACAATGTTTTATGATGACACAAGTACAAAAGTTGAAAAAGGATATATTAGGCTTAATTACAGTATTATGATGTTTTAACAAACTTTTCAAATGAGTTGACAAAAACCTATCATTGGACATTACTTTATTTAACCAAGTTAAAAAAAACTTGTATTGTACAAAGTAAAATATCAGTAACATACATAAGAATAACATGATATGTATGTACTTGCTGAAGACACAGGTAAACATTCACCTATCAAAATATAATAGTTGGCATCTTAACATCAACTTACAAAGACATACAATTGTAATCTTAGTTTAAAACATGGGAGAAATACAAAGAGAGATAATATATGCACGTGTATTTGATAGTCTATAACAGTTTCCCAACATGGGGGCCGTGAAGCTTTTCGTGGGGGACTGCCAAAAAAATGGGCTGAACACAAAGATGCTGAATTAAGTTTAATTCTAAATAATCAATAAGTCACTAAAAATTATGTTGAATTAATTAAATGATACAGTATGTTGAAAGGTGATGTTATGTTTTTACTATGGCACTGTTTTTCAATCATCATGCTAAAGTAGTGGGGGGGGGGGGTTAAAATCACATTTTAAGGCATATTTATAGGTTAGGGGGCCTCAACCTTTTCTATTCACATTAAGGAAGCCTCAGATCAAATTAATTTGGGAACCACTTGTCTATAATATGGGCTTTTAATGTTATATACTAAGTTGGAAACTAGAAACAAACAAGTATATTCTAAAAACCCTTCAAAGTTGAATGTAAATAAATGTTAACACATTAAAGAGCCACTGTAAGACTAAAACTGTTTGACATTAATTTACATTAAGGGTCCATCCATGTCGGATAATATGGAATGAAATATTTATTAGCTGTATGTAAAATTGATATTATGTGATGTACGGGCAATGCACTCAAATATTTCTCATGCTCATCCTATTGAACAGGCTGCCATAATGAAATATGACAAATCAAATCCATCCATCACTCACCAAAGTAGTTGATATAAATATATTATTGGATTTTTGTAATAAACATATATAGCTTTATGTAATTATTTCAAAAGTAACTGATACAGAAAATATAATCTGATGAACAGATAAATTCAAATACATTAATGGCTGCCATCTTGAGAATTATGACATGATAAGGTTATAACGTGTTACATGCAATATACTATAATTGTCACTGCATTTCATCTAAGTTCCATATGGGCCATTTTTAGGCCTTTTGACAACTACTTTCATTGTATAAAAATGCCCATATGAACATAAACCTAATTTATAAAACGAATTAATCAAAATTATTATATTATAAAGCACCAAAGGTTCTTCTTATTTGATTATTTTGTGTGAATTTACTTCTGAGTTTTGGTGAGGTAACCTACATTAATTTATCCTCATATTATGTAATCTATTATACACTGAAATTCTTCTCAAATGTGACTAACTTCTTTACATATTACTACACTATATTTAAACTCATACTTCTAAAATTTTTAATGTAGATTAAAATGCACCATGTCTTGTAATGATGTGGATTTCATAAGTACCCCGAGAAACTGGTATTTTCTACACAACTGCTAAAAATTTATCCTGATCCTAGCAAAAAAAAAAAGACACAACACACTGGTCGCCATAGGATAAAATTAGATAACAATAAGCATAATGAAAGTATAGAGATTTATAAAATGTTATTCTAAAAAAAAAACAGGTCACATTAATTCCTAAAACTTCTCACCCAATTAACAGTTAGTATACGTTTGATTTGATATCACTTCTTGGACTTAAAGTAAATGTTCTTGAATCTTCTGGCAACACTTTCAGAGATTTCCTTCTTCAATATTTTGCTATAATAAACAGCTGCATTGGTGTTTCCATGTTTGGCTGCATACTGAGCAATCAGAAAACGCTCTTCATTACTATACGAGTTATAAGAGCGGCGACGACGTCCTCCAGATGTACCAAGTATTATTCCCTCAGCATCTTCAGGAACAATTTTAGAATCATGTACAAGATGAATAACATTAGGTGTTTCTGAAAGAAAAAAATAAACTTAATAAGGGTAGCCCTTCAAAAAGAGATTAATAATTTAAGATTATGCAAATGCATAGAACCTATTTATCAAAAAATACAACTACAGTAAAGATAAGTTTTGAAAATAATAAATGTAACATCTTTCCACTTTAACACATTTCTAAGTAACAAGAAAATTAATTTTTTGCATTCCTTAGAAGTAGCTGTGTGTTAATGTCACTGTAACTTCTACCATTTATCTGCAATCATTTCATATTTAACAGGTAACCAAAAAATATGCCGCAGGAAGATTTACCTGTGCATGCGTGTGTGCATGCAATGATGCATATTTATTTACTTACATCATAGATACAAACACACAGGAAGATAAAACAAGACATAAGGCATTTTGAAATTTTCCATTATCGCAAGGTAAATTTTATAATTTATTGTCCTCTCTTCAGCCGATATAATTTCTTATAACTGAATATTATTAATCTAAGATACAGATATGCACACACACACACACACCTTAGTAAATTCCCACATATTTTAAACTACTTCTATATATACGTGTGACCAAACAATTTTTTTTTGTGTGCATGTCACTATAAACAGTATATAAAATAAACCTAATACCTTACATCTATTAAAGAAATTTTGAACTGGCCAGAATAATCTGCAAGCAAAAATAACTACAAACATAAAAGAATGATAAAATTTGAAATAGAATAAATCTGTAAGTAACAGATTCTTCAAGAGTATACCACTAAAACCATACATAAAAAAAAAAAACACTTATTTCAAAATGCTTTATTTATAAAACCTTACATCAAATAATATTAAATTTTTTATGGTATTGTACTATCAATAAAAAATTTGCTCTTCTTAAAAACTTTGTATGTTTTGACACTATCCTTCAGATATCTTATTTACACGCATGTTCATAACACCACACAATAAAACAGTATTTCAATATGGAGTATTATTATTTTTCATATATTTTAACAATAAGTTAAAGCATCACGAGTACTGAATTTATTTTCTATTGTGTAAAGCGGGTTTTTTAACACAATTGTTTCTTATTTTTTAATTACTTTTATGATAAAGAAAAAATTAAGTTTAGATTGTATATATATTGCACAAAAGTATGTTTGTTAGTCCAGAGTATAAAATATGTAGTCATGGGCATTTCCCCCCCCATACCTTTACCAAAAAATTGCACGTATTATGATGTAAACTTAACATCGTAGTTACCCTAAATATTATTAGTCATTTTTATTAAAACTGTAAATTTGTGATAGCATTTAAGCACACATAACAGATATTCATTTAGTCTGTTGACTTGCAATATAAAAACTGATCCCCTATACATGTTTTGCCTCCCTCTGAAAATATTTCTGTGGGTACCCATGTATGCAGTCTCTTCTCTGGATGTTAAATTTTGTGCAAAGCTACTCGAGGGCTATCTGCACCAGCCATCCCTAATTTAGAAGTGATAGACTAGACAGAAAGCAGCTAGTCAACACCACCCTTGCTAACGCTTGAGCTATTCGAATCCAATAGTGGGACTCACCATCACATTATAATGCTTTTACAGCTGAAAGTGTAAGCACGTTCAGTGAGGGAATTCAAGCTACAACCTGCAGATTGAGAGTTGAGCATCCTAACCATCAGGTGATGCCAAATCGCTTATACAGTCAACATTATAATGTGTCTTTATCAAAAGCTGATTAACTGACAACTTCAATGGCATGTAATAATTAAATAAAGTTTCCTAAATTATAATGTTTAACTTGAAGATTTTCAAATAACAAAATACACTTTATTTCCACTTATCAAGATACAAGAAACTTATATAATAAATGAAAATTATAACTTCTTTACTAAACAGATTAATTGTTCAGACAGAGTAATTATAATGGTACACATGGAGAATAATGAACTATTCGAAAGCACTCGAGATTTGAGTCTCATTTAAAAACCATTACAACTTTTGTGTGTGATCATGTGTGCTAACTTCTTACTCAGAATAAATGGGATATGTGTATACAATCTATAAAATTATGTATTCGGTGATTAAGAATATATATATGTATATATATATATATACAAACAGCAAACTGAGTCTTTATAAGACATAGATATGCATAGAGGAGTTTCGTGTGATCGCCACTCACTCATTTCACTACCGTTTATTTGCCATTGCAGGTCAAACGACATGACTACAGCAAATACATTTTATACCTCAAAAATTGAAAAATACTACTGTACTATATCTACGATTGATATAGAATAAAGATCTGGGAAAACTTAACATTTATATAAGAAAGACTGATTAGTGTAACTATTACCAGACCTCTAAACAATTTTTAGCTTTTCACTTACTTTTGTATCTACCTCTGAGAAAGTAGAGCCCCCCCTCTAAATAAAATAATTCTTGAGGATGTGGAGCTACAAATGTTTTGGCACTAAATATTTTTACATCAACAGGAAATGGAGTGGAAAGTGAATTAACAGTATTTTTTACAGAGTTGAATTTTAAAGCTTGGGTAAAAACGAAATTTTCATGATATCTACTTAAATGTCTGTTTCCAAAATTGTGGGATATGTACTCTCATGTTTCATCATCACTGTCTCCTTATAAGAAAATTGGCTAACAGTTTGTGTTTTGTTACTTGTACTAGTATGTTTGGAAATAACTTAGCTTCTTAAATTTCTGTCTTAAGGTTTGTTTCAAAGTGATTTGTATTTTTAGGCCAAACAAATATCACTACTAGTTGTACTATTTTTGCTATTAATTATTAGGATGTTATTGGAAGACCTTCACTTATTTAATGTACAAATAAATAAACACATATTATATGCAATTAATTTAGTTATGTTGCATTTATCGTAAGTTTATATGTAGTATAAAGTGATGAAGGTTAGACAGAATGAGGAATCTGTCCATTACCGAGACGTCTCAACAATAAAATACTTATAAGTGACCAAATTTTTACAATCCTTCCGTGACTCTGCAATATACTAAGATGGACTGTTAATTAAATGTCTGGCTATTGAAGATCAGGCAACTGATTGGCCAGCACTTATCAACCGTTGAAAATAATGTTTGTGGTCAATGTATGGATCAGATATCCCAGCAAGTTTTAATTTAACAATGTACCTAATTCTTAGATATTTCATCTAAACTTCATACTAGATAAAATAGATTTTAGTAGTAGTTGAATTTAATATTACCTCGCTCATGCTTAGAGCTGTTGAGTGACCTGCGATATGGCATCTAAACATTGACATCACACGGGTGAAAGTCCTCTATAGGTGGACTGACTGTTGATTTCATTGGCACGTTTTTGCCTTTGGTAACAGTTCAAATAGCATATATCAAAATGCTTTAATTACAAATACTCGTGTAACAAAATAAGCTTTATTTCCTTTTAAGACACACAAGACTTAATTAACAATTTTACAAATTCTTCAGTACAGAGATTCATTCTTCAGAGAAAGCATTATACAGTCATTAACTGTACCAATTACACAAGAGTATTTATAATTCAGTTACTCAATTATCTATCCATAATATAAATAGATAGATATATAAACTTTTAGTAAATATTGTAAAAAAAGCACTTAGTATAAGGATAAAAAAAACAAAATTTTATGTCTTCAATTGTGTAATTATTGCAGTGACCAAACTTCTTACTTCAGTAAAAACAATGTTGCCTGGGTTCTGTCACACACTTTTTCTAGAATATTTCAATTATTTGAAAAATAAAACATGATCAAAAATTTCTAATAAATAATTATTAACAGAACATATCAGTTTATGCCTTCCTCAAGAAATAAAAACAGTGTGGTTGCATGTATCTTAGAATGACTTGTACACTGGTCACTAAGATTATCACTCATCTGAAGTCTGTAGTTGCAGTTTCAAATACATACTTGCATTGTACGTATACTATGTTAGGCAAAAAAAGTCTAGGTATCAGTAATATATCATCCAATTTAGTATGAATTTGAAGTAGACATCTAAAATAATCTAGAACTAAGCAGGAAATATAATAACGTACAGGGAAGTAGAGAGTATTTATAAGAAGTTAAATGCAGATAAACAAATTTCTTCAGGACATTTACAGTGCATATTTCATAAGGATATATTTCATTTTATCTTGTTAGGTTGTTACAATTTTAAGCAGTATTCATAATTCTGGTTTTTGTACAAAGTACAATGGAGTAGTAATTTATTTTCATCTTTTAAACCAAAGTATAAAGTATGCTTTAATGTTTGTAATTTAAGAACAAACACAAACCTATAGCGTTCCATATAAAACTTGTATTAAAATTAATACTGACTGATTAAAATGCACTTTGTAGGAATACTTTGATGAGGACTCAAAACACAGCTTTTGGAATCTTCTTGCTACACTTTCATCAAAATCTTTTTCAAAATTTGAGTAAAGAAGGTTGCTGCCTTGGTGTTACCATGTTCAGCTGAATACTGACCAATCTGATATCGTTCTTCTGCACTGCAAGTGTTGAAAACTGGTGAAACTTGCCTGTTGTGTTATTTATTTTAACAATGAACGAGCCTTTATCAACTTCAAAGTCATTAGCACAGTAAGTTACACTTCGTGGAGAAATGCATCCAAGTGTTTCTGCAAAACAATTTTGAACTTTTAATATTTATTTTTAAATTTCAAAATCAGTTTCTTAGAAATACAATTGTCTTAAAATTCAGTTATAAAATATAAAAATTTTTCTATTCAGTCAAAAGTGTGCTTCAAGGTCTACAAATTTTAATGAAAATAACATACTTCGAATGCAGATCATGAATGCCACACAACTAAACAACACAGATAACACAATGTCCTTCAATCTGCACCAAAAACAACAAACACATCTAAAAAGGTTTCTTGATACATGAAAATCACAATTATCTGTTTAATAACATAAACACATTGTAAGTTTCAAAGCTAAAAAAACATTATTTACTATACTGCTCTCAAATGATCCCCCCCATCACATGCTCAGAGATAAATCAATTACAAAAATATCTAACATTTTACACATTTCTGTTCACGTGTAAAACATGACCCAAATATATCCAATATTTCTAAGAGCACAGCTATAGAAAATTAAACTCACATGAGATAAATCACTTTACTGCATGTTGTCAAATAAGTACTTAAGACTATACGTAATGTTCTACATAACACACCATTCCTTCAACAAAAAAATAAAAAATAAATTTTTTTTTATAAAAAAAATAAAAATATTAAGGAATAGCATAGACATATTTAAAAACATAAGCAATTCAAATTCATAAAACTTGCATCTTAATAAAACAGGAAAACATAAAACTTAGTTTCTGGTACTAACCTCTAGGTTATAATACTCTTAAAGATCATTGCCTGAAAGAAAGAATGTTCAAATTCTGCAAGCATGGCCGATTTGCATTAGAATAATTTTTGGACTCTATGATGAAATAAACAGTGTTAACAAAATGTGAAATTTCAAAGATGAATCTGTGCCAAAATACAATCAAATAAATTTCTCAATAATCAAAACAAGCAACTTAACACTGAGGTTTTTGACAACCCACTGCATGTTTTTTATCGGGTTAACTATTAACCTGTGGTGTGTACTAACAAAAGTATTCAACATGTAAAACTCCAAACTTACCAATAAAATAACACAAAAGTGAATGAAAACTTCAGGCTTTAAAACTAATTTTTTTTACTGGAGACCATAAATAACAACTAGTGACTGGAAAAAAGTGTATGTTGAAAGTGAATTCTGAGAATCTTGCTTTTCAATTATTAATAGAACAGTTCTCTTTAAGCCTAATGATGTATTATCATTGTTCCTTTGAGACAGCTTTAGAGCGGAGTATATAACAAAAATCATTGTTTTTTGTTGCGTTTTTTCCAGTTTATAATATGTTCACACAGACAAGAATTTAATACAGCACTTAAGTGAATACTTTTAAAACATAAATATACAAACGTTCTTTTGTTTGTTAAACAGCAATACAGAGTAATGTTACATCACTGCTACATTTTTAAACACAGGAACTTTTTCTTGTTTGAAGCATTGAAAAATACATACGCAAAATAATGTATATGTACAATTTAAGTGCACTCATGAACATACATGTAAACTAAAAGTATCTTAAATCTCATTGAGTTAAACACTAAATAGCACTGTTTTGTGCACTAAATGGCATGGAACCAAACACAGTTTATATTATTTACAATCAATACAAATGTATAACAAATCACATTTTTTTTTCTTTTAAGGTGACACATTGCATGGATTTCTCACTTCATGATATAATTGCTGGTAAGTCTTCCTTCCTTTCCAGAGAGATATTTTATTACTAATTTTTCAATGAATATCAAATGACAAATATTATCACTATACATTACATTAAATTATAATGCATTATTAAAACTGAATTACATTTATTTCCTCAAAGGATCTTTCTGTGTATGCTAAGTAAACCAAGTTTAACAATCTTCTGTTATACATTCAAATAACTACGGCCTTATAGAATCTAATTTTATATGTTATCTTAATAAGCATCACAATAAAAGAATATTTTGTATGCAAATATTTTTGTAAATGGCTTTCAAAACCAGACAATCAGTATTTTACACGCGTAGCCATACTTTTTATTCAACTGTACAACAAACCTACAATACCAACTCACAACAAACTACCCAAGTCACACAGTTTCATTTACACTGTTCCTGATTCTATACTGAAGTTAGGGAAGTATTGTAATCCAATGATTTGAAATACACAAAAGACAAGTCAAGAGAAATATGAAAAATAAACAATTGTAGTTTAATGTGATTTTTTTATCATAAATATTACACCTATAGGTTAACAATAAATTCTGCTTTTCTCAATATTCTAAATACTAATAGGCTACAAATTATATAAATGTTACCTTTTACTGCATGGCTGGGTCAAATTGCACATATCATGACCTTTTACAATGTTACAATCAAATTTAATTAAACAACTTTATCATAAATGTATGTCAATAAAGCTGGCACAGAATCAGGATTTAGAATTCAAATAGATATTTAAAAATTCTCAATCTTCATTTTTCTCTCTCATGTGCAACACGTCTGAGCTTTGATTTCTTCCATTTCAAAATTTTCTAACTTCTAAACTAGGTTGTTGCAGGTTCCTACCAATTAGAATCACAAACATGAAAATCTAAACACAAAAATCTAAAATTATAACTTCTGTTTTTGATTTGCTGAGATATCAATAAGTCTGTCAAATCTACTTGAGAAGCCCCCTCCTCTCTCTGACTTTTGAGATTGTTTGCTAATCAACTTTACAAGATTGATGGAGATATTTATTGCTTGATTTGTGCTGATAATATTTGGTGCTCCAAACAGTAACAGAATTTTGTACTTATTTATAGGTTATGTAGAAAACCAGGTAATTATAGTAGTTTTGTGACATTCTATTCTAGTGACCGATATAATTTTTGTGTTATAAAATGCATATTTAATAGCTACATGAATTTATTTTGGACAGCCAATTTGTGAGACTCAACAAAGCTTCAGGAAAAAAATCTAAGATTTTTACTAGAGTGCAAACAGCTCGAGTGCACAGTGAATACTGTAAATTCTTGTTGTTTTTTTATGTATATTTTTATTTATATATATATTTTTAACAGAAGTAACAAAAATTTAAACTTCCCAGATTAGCCAAACAAAACTACAGTAAAATAAAATGTATAAACTTTCACTAGCTCGAGCATGGTGTGAAATATGATACTCAGATCATGTGTAGTTACAATAGCTCTACAGGAAACAGCTAATGGGCTCACATATGATTCGCTGCTTTTGATGTGACAATTACTACTCCAGTGGATAAAAGTACAGCCATATGCAATAAAATAAAAATAAAACAGACATGAAACCATTAAGTAATTTGGAAATTTCTGATCTACACTGCAGTTGGTGAAGAAAAAATTATGGTATCCTTCATTTGATTTCATATTTTTCAGCTTTCTATTTCACTGGCCATTGAAATTTTTCTACAGCTAGTGTTAGGGTAGAGATAATAAGAGATAAAATATAAAGTTTAGTGAAAAATGTTTTCATTTAGAGTATTCTAAAGGTTATGTAAATGAAATATGAAAACTGTAAGATGAAAAGAAGTTTTATTATTCTTAGCAAGAAAATCAACTTTCACTTAGACTTCATCAAAGGTTTAAAAATTTACACACAAATCTTTAGAAGAAAGACTTCTATTGCAGGCCCATCCATAGTGGAAGTGAGATGGGTGCAATCGCACCCATCTCTTTAATAAGGTAAATTAATACCTAACACCTGTTAAATAAAATTAATACTTAACACCTGTTAAATACAGCGATCTCTGACTCAAGAAGTAAACTTCATAATAAGTATGACAAGTTGGATTACCGTACTTTATAAAATTCATTTGTAAGAACATGCATGATTGGTTGACTGTCACACAGAGATAGCGATGTCAAGGCAAAAATACACCTATTAAAATCTTCTACTGAAAATGTTTATGTCTGGATGCATTAGGTCACATGGCAAAACAAAAGTGCTGTCCACAGTCATGAAAGTGTCGTGGCTGTGTAGGATGACATAGATTCTAAATAATAAATGTAGCTAGGCCTAGACGAAATCGATAGATCTACTGTTACATAACATCATCATGTCTACTATGTCACCTTACAAAAGTTTACATTTTTACCACTTTTATTGCCTATTTTTGCATGGATGTCATTGAATAGATATTCTTGTTAATGAAATACTAACAATTATGTAATATGAGGTGAGGTCAAGGTCACAGAAAAATAAAATTTTACATTTTTGGCCATTTTTTCACATAGTTTTGATCTCTAGATTTTTTTTGTTTTCCAGGGAAGGATACCCCTGGAACCCACTAGGGTGGTAGCCTCACTTTGCTTGGTGACCAGAATACACACTGGCAAAATCTCATGTTTTGCAACCCCTTCCAAAAAAGTCCTGCAGATGGGCCTGTAATGTTTACTAGAAGCTTACCATATTTTATGAAGGTACATGCAGTAAATTCAGAACTATAATATATATACAATTTCACAATTCCACAGTTCGTGAAACTGACCATCTTCATTGTTATACGGTTAAGTATAATACTCTTGAAAAAAACTGTCATTACTACTATATGTATATCAACAGTAAATATAGACATAAATTATATTTACATAAAGGAGGTTGATTATGTTATATCAAAAGGATTTGGAATATATACAAATCAGTAAGCTACATGGCAACCACAGTTGATATAAAGTCATAGTGGAACAGCATGTATCAGAATTATATTTTGACATTATTTAGGTATTTTGAAGGTAACGTGATGTCACTGAAAATTGATTGCTTTTGAAAAGGGTATGTAACAGCCCTTTCTAACATAAAATATTCAGATCATAAAGAAGTTTTCAGATTGGGGAATCAAAGTTACAAGATGGGGATATCTCTTGTACTTAATAGATTTGGAAAACAAAGGAGTTTGGATCAACTTGGGGCACCAGAGCCATCTAGAAACAGGCCTGTAACAAGGTGTTTCCAGCTTTTTTTAACCCTTTCACAACAGGCAGGTAAAAGTGTGCATGTAATGATGTTTTACAGAGGTATATTCAATATTTAATCAAACTACATTTGGAATATTACAAGTTTTTTGAATGTATGGAGCCAGAGTGTTGACTCTTCCGAGTACAAAGTGTTTTTCATGTTAAGATCAAAAATAGTTTTCTTCATATTAAAATTTCAAATCTTTAAAACCTCCTAAATAAATGTCAAATGTTTATTTTCAGGAAAACTTTACATTTTAACTGCTATTTTCTCTACCCTAAATCTCTACGGGTTCAGTTGATTGGGCTAACTTTTTAACCACCATAACAATTAGGAAATAAATCTGAATTACTCTTTTGTTTCTTCCTAGCATGACTGCATATTGTAACATGAAACTACAATCGTATATTCTAAATAGCTTAAGCAAAGTGTGACATCTGGTAATGTGCGAGAATTCACGAACACAACTGTTAGAGGCAAAAGTCATCCACATGCCCCAGGCAACAGTATACAGCATAATCAAGAAGGATCTCCATCTGGAAATGAAGCCAAGAGGGTATAGGTTCACCAAGGTAAGGTTTCCATTCATACCTCCTTTTCAACCATCACATACCTCAAGCAGCTGAAGAATAAAACATATATTCACGCTATTCCATCTGAAGGCATACTGTTCAAGTAATTACATACAGCACTCATGGATTTCTATGCAATTGGAGTGTTGAATGAGCATAGAGGATCCATCATTACTCTACAATAGATTAATTATGGAAAGCAAGTAGTGGTGTGGTTTGGAATAACAGCTTCACAAAAAAGCCTTTTACAGTGGAAACTACATTGGAAGGCTATGGTCAAGGTGCATGGTCATCAGACAGAGAATGTTCAGTCGTGCCAAGACGTACTGTAACAACACGGTGAGGCTCAAAAATTCTTATAATATAACACCCAACTTGTGTATTTCTTCAAGTGCCAAAATAATGATATTACCAACAGTCGTGATTACTCAAAGAACATGACAATGTAAACTTAATACATGTAAAGTGTTTATATAAACATCCTCACAGTTTTAATGACTTTTATAACAACTACAGAATTACACTATATCCTTGTATATGCTCTTCTTTAAAGTATCCTAACAATTTCAAAATTGTAACACCATAATTATCGATTATTTCTAAAATTAATCTTTTTTAAATAGATAATCAATCTAGACATATTGTAATTTAGATGTTAGAAAAAGCTGTAACTCATCAGGCCCATTAAATTTGAAAAATTTGAATCAACAATAAACAGGAGAACTCAAGGATATTACAAATCATAAACTTCACCAGCTGTATCGAAGTTTAGTCCAAATGGAATAGGGTTAACCTAAATGTACCTGAATGTCTAATAACAGTTTTAGCAAAAAGGTATTTTATAGCTTCCTGTATTAAAAGGGCTCGTACATCAAAATAAAAATATTTTGAAATATTACTATAACATTATCTGTACCTGGACATAATTCTGTTACTGGTATGGATATAAATAAAACTAATTAAAATAAATGTGAGATACAAATAACTAAGAACAGATATGTCAGAAGTTAAAACAAATGTTCACTTATTTTTTAGTGTTTGCTGTGATAGAATGAAACAATATCAAGATAATTATTAAGTAAATAAATCATGATCAAGTTCTACATTTACAAGAAACGAAATCCCTTTTGTTAGCTATCAAAGTTCACATAACTTTTCGCTAATATTTAAGATAAGTTCACAAAAAACAGATATCAAAGTTTGGTTATATGATATTCATACATAACTAGCAGAGACCCGCAAAACATTTCTGGCCAAATTAGTATCTTTATCGTAAAAGTACTTCTTTAAATATAACATTTCTAGCACAATACAAACGAATTGTAATCGTAGACAACAAAATGTGTAAATCCATTTGTATATAGGCCGTACTTTATAAATCTTTAATTTATGTTAGGCCCAAGTTCAATAAAGAGATAAATTAACACTGTAACCTGTGTGTTTTTTTACTTTAGTTTAGTTCGGACTAAACTTTACTGTACTTAATATTATCGATAAAAAATACTCTATAAAACTTTAACTTATGTTAGGCCTAAGTTCGATAAAGAGATAAATTAACACTGTAACCTGTGTTTGTTTTTTTTTTTTTTACTTTAGTTTAGTTAGGACCAAACTTTACTGTACTTAATATTATCGAT